>NC_092038.1:61155640-61455640 GCF_003086295.3 Arachis hypogaea
CATTTTGACAAATGAATTTTGTCGGTATAGAATTTATCAAGTGATCAATCGTAGTATAGTCTAAACCAACGAAAAATCCATCATCAAACAAATCTACAATCTATATCCGAGAGTACTAGTCTCCCGAGTCGTTCTCCCTTGGAATTGCAAAGTATGCATCTTATTGATTTAGTAAGCTTGTTGGAATTATTCGAAGGTTTTAGCAAAGTAATGAAAACAAACAATCAATTATCAAAAGGCTTGGCTTAGGATTGGCATTAGAAATTCTATCCTTATAGTCCATGTCAATGTTGACAACAATTAGGCCTTGCCTGTCAATTTAGTTATTCCCCAAGCAATATGAGGAAAATCAAATGAAAATCACTTGATACAATCTAGCTCACCTCATGGGAATCTAGCTTTAGTGCATCCAATCAATTAGATCCCATCTCAATCAACTATTGATACAACTATTAATTTCTTCCAATGAAAACCTATGCCAAGTGTAAAATTCTACTCCATAGCTAGTGTTGACATTTTATCAAACATATGGTGAGCATGAAAGAAAGTCATAGTAAAATGAAGAGAAGGTAAATTAAAATGTTGCAATGCAAGGATTAACAACAGTTGTCAAGAGCAATAATGAGGATCAAAATCTCAAGGCATCATGGAATCCAAAAAATCATAAAGTTGATCCTAGATCCAAGGAATTTAGCAATTACAACTACAACTTGAAATTGGGAAAAGGAAACCTATGACATGAACAAAATGAAGTGAAAGTTGCAATGGATCTCACCAAGGAATGGGTAACAAATCCAGAATTTTGATGAAGAAGAACCCTAGTAAGAACTTCAGTCCTCTCTTCTCTCTCCCCCCCAAAAATATCTCCAAAACTAGAAAATGAACTAAGTGTCCTGACTCTTGCTCTCCTATCCTCTTGAGACTTTTCCCGCCAATACACTCCTCAAAAGTTCAGATCTCTAACCAACTCCACGCCTGAGTCACGTGACTTCTAAAAAAATCATATTCGAACATCGGCGCGTACGCGCAAGGTACGCGGACGCGCCATGGATGCGGTTTGGAGTGTACGCGGAGGTGGGACGTACGCGTGCGCGTCCATGAGAATCCTGGCTTAGCCGCTACTTAAGCCGGCTCGTGGCTTAGCTCTTGGTCTCGGCTTCACGTTGCTCTTATCCGCGCGGGGCGCGTCAGGTGCGCGCACGCGCCCATGTGGAAATTTCCAAAGCTTCAATTCTCATGCTTACTTTCCTTGCACCCGTCTTCCTTCTCTTTTCCTGTCCATTCCTGCTCTATATCCTGAAACCACTTAGCGCACAAGTCACGGCATCGAATGGCATCAAGAGAGGATTAGAGACGTATCTATTTTAGTGCAAAATAAGCATGTTTTCATTCATGAGACAAAACTAGGAAAGGAATGCAAATCCTTGTATTTTCATGCAGAAGTGGTGTGAAATCATTGATAAACCCTTTGAAATTAGCACAAGATAAACCTCAAAATGGGGTTTGTCACGCACCAAATCACTATCCTGGCAGCACCAGCGCGCACCACAGCACGATCCTGGCAGCACCAATTTTTCCTGCCCTGCCCTCCGCGAGGGCAGGGCAGCATCCTGTGCACCATTCTGGCGCACCATGGCAGAATGCAGCATAGCGCTGGCACACGCACCATCGTGGCACATGATTCTGGCGGCAACCAATTTTTCCTGCCCAGCCCTCCGCGCGGGGCAGGGCAACATTCTGCGCACAAGCCGCACCAAGCCGCACCAAGCAAGCACCAACACGCACCAAATCCTGCCCTGCATCCACAAGGGCAGGGCAGCCTCCTGGGAGCTATTATTTTTGGGCCGAAAATTCAATTAAAACTCCAATTTAATTCATTTCTTCACCAAATCAAAAAGCCCATCCAAATCCCAAAACCAAGAATAGAAAGTGTATAAATAGGTGCTAGTTTGATGTAATTAGGACCTTTTGCTTAGCTTTGAATTTTGGCACTTCTTTTAAGCTTTGAATTTTATTTTTTGCACTTTGGAACTTCTCTTGCTGTCTTCACTGAGATTTCAGAGAATTGGGGAGGAGAATTGATCTCTCTTCTTCCTCATTCTTGCTTGGGCCTTCTCAATTTCCTTGTTTTGAGTTTTGGGTGTGAAGAATTGAGGAAATTCTGTCTCAATCTCCATTCAAAATCTTTTAATTTCTCTTCTGCATAATTGAATTCAATTTCGTTTCCTTTACTGTTTCTTCTTCAATTTCTTGTCAATTGCTTTGAGAACTTGGATCTAGGAAGGTAATTGAGATCTAGGCTCTGCTACCTAGTCTCTTGAACCCTGAGATCCTAATTTACTTACGGTTCTTCTGTGAACCTTACTGCACTTTAATTTCAATTTCTGTTTGAATCCTCATTGCTTTCAATTCAATTTCTGCTCTATTAATTGTGGCAATTAAATTTCTCTTTGTTTAGATTCTGCAATCCCAGTCCTCAAACCCCTTTTATATTCAAGCAATTTACATTTCTTGCACTTTAAGTTTCTACAATTTACATTTCTTGCACTTTAAGTTTCAGTCATTTACTTTCTTGTTCTTTAAGATTCAACAAGTTTACTTTCCTGTTCTTTAATTTACTGCAATTTCCCCTTCTCCCTTTACATCCAAGCAATTTATATTCTGTTAAATACAACCCACTCAACCAAAACTTGATTCGCTTGACTAAATCAACCACTAAACTAAAATTGCTCAATCCTTCAATCCTGTGGGATCGACCTCACTCATGTGAGTTATTATTACTTGATGCGACCCGGTACACTTGCCGGTGAGTTTTATGTTGGATAGTTTTCCACACATCAATTTTTTGGCGCCGTTGCCGGGGATTGAAATAGATTGACAATGATTAAGTGAAGTGGAGGTCTAGATTAAGCACTTTTTCTTTCTGTTCTTTTAATTTTGACTAACACACTAACTGTTTGAATTTTGCTTAAACTAACTAAAACTTCATTCTAACTATAGATTGAAGTTTCATTGGTTTTCTGGATCTGTGTGTTTATTGTTGTGTGTTTCTATGTCAGGTACAGGGAAGATCTTCCCCTATTCTCTCTGAAATTGACCAAAGAACTCTTCGAAGAATAAGAAGAGATGAAAGAGGGAAGAACGTTATCGGAGAGGAAGAATCTGAGGAGGAATTCCAAGAAATGGAAGGAGATATCAATCAACCAGGAGAAGGAGCCAACAATAACCAACAACAAAGAAGAGTCCTAGCTTCATACACATTTGCAAATGCTAGACATTGTGGAAGTAGCATTCTTCCTCCTAATGTCAATGCAAACAATTTTGAACTAAAGCCACAACTCATCACTTTGGTTCAAAACAACTGTTCTTTTGGAGGAGGGCCTTTGGAAGATCCAAATCAACATTTGTCTACCTTCTTGAGAATTTGTGACACGGTAAAAACCAATGGTGTACCTCCTGATAGCTACAAGTTGTTGCTCTTTCCATTTTCTCTCAGAGATAAAGCCACTCAATGGCTAGAGACCTTTCCAAAAGAAAGCATCAACACTTGGGATGACTTAGTGAGCAAATTCCTTGCCAAATTTTATCCCCCTCAAAGAATCCTAAGATTGAAGACAGAGGTGCAGACATTCACTCAAATGGAGGCTGAAAACTTATATGAAGCATGGGAAAGATATAAGGCACTATTGAGGAAATGTCCACCAGAGATGTTCACTGAGTGGGACAAGTTGCAGAACTTCTATGAGGGACTCACTCTTAAAGCTCAAGAAGCACTTGATCATTCAGCTGGAGGCTCTTTGCAACTCATGAAAACTACAGAGGAAGCTCAAAACCTCATTGACATGGTGGCCAATAACCAATATTTCTTTGCTCATCAAAGACAACGCCAACCATCACAACGAAGAGGAGTAACGGAGTTAGAAGGAGTGCATTCAATTCTAGCTCAAAACAAGATAATGCAGCAGCAGATTCAACAACAGTTTGAACAAATGGCCAAAAGAATTGATGGCTTGCAAGTTGCATCAGTGAGTGCCACAAGCCAACCACCAACTACTTGGGTGCAAAGTGAAGAAACTCAAGAGGAGCAACAGCAAGAGCAAGTCCAGTACATGCACAACCAAAATCCTGGAACAAATGAAGTCTATGGTGATACTTATAATCCATCCTGGAAGAACATCCAAACTCAGATGGGGAGACAACCATAATCAAAACCAACAACCATGGCAAAGAAACACAAGTCAGAATAATTGGAAAAGCACAAACCATAACCCCCAGCCAAACACTAACCAAAATACATACAGAAAACCACAAAATAATTACCCCAACTCTAACCATTATCCACCCAATAACCACCCAACAAATCAAACCACTTATCATCATCCATCAACACCCAAAACAACCAATTTCATAAGAATCTCAGAGGATCACCAATCTAGAGATGCTCATGGAGAAAATGATGAAGAACCAAGAATTGAAACAAAGAACCAAGAAGCTTCCATGAAGAACTTAGAAAGGCAAATTGGGCAAATTTCCAAGCAGATTTCTGTTGAGAAGCCATCAAGTTCACTACCTAGTGACACCATTCCAACCCAAAGGAAGAATGCAAGGTCGTGCAACTAAGAAGTGGAAAAGTGTTATTGGATGGTAACCAAGGAGCAACCAAGAATAATGATACTGAGCCAACAAAGAATGATGAAGCCATCAACAAGGATATGGTAAGCAAGAATGTCCCAGAAAAACTCACAGAGGAAGACAATGAGCCACAGAATTTGAAGAAGGAAAGCAGATCAGGGAAGAACCAAATCCAAGACAATATCAAATGGAGAAGAACTTAACACCACCACTGCCTTATCCACAAAGATTCCACAAAGAGACAAAGGATCAGCATTTTCACAAATTTCTTGAGACTTTCAAGAAGCTGGAAATCAACATACCTTTGGCCGAGGCTTTGGAGCAAATGCCTCTGTATGCCAAGTTCTTGAAAGAGCTCATCAACAAGAAAAGAGATTGGAATGAGAAGGAAACGGTGATGCTTAGTGAGGAATGTAGCGCCGTGCTCCAAAAGGGAATCCCACCAAAGCTTAAGGATCCAGGGAGTTTTGTAGTGTCATGCACTATAGGCAAGCTATCCTTGGACAAAGCTCTCTGTGATCTTGGAGCTAGTATAAACTTAATGCCCTTGTCCATGATGAAGAAGCTTGCCATTAGAAGAACTCAAACTTACCAAGATGTCACTAGTTATGGCCGACAGATCAATCAAGACACCGAATGGAATTGTGGAAAATCTGTTAGTTAAGGTTGGAGAGTTTATCTTCCCTGCGGACTTTGTAATCTTAGATACCGATGAGGAAGGCAACAATTCAATCATCTTGGGCAGACCATTTCTAGCAACTGCAAGAGCCATTATAGATGTGGAAAAAGGAGAGATGATTTTCAGAGTACACAATGAGCAAATGATCATAAATGTTTTTAAGTCAATGCAGCACCCTCCTGAGCAAGAAGATCATTTGAGGGTGGAAATGATAGAGAGCCTGGTGGAAGAAATGTTAGACATCAATCAGTATGAGCAAGAAAAAGACAATAAAGAAACAATAGAGGAACATGTAGCTGAGGCTTCCATCGACAAAGAGGTGGAACCAAGCAAGAAAGAAGAGGTGCAAAAGCAAGAACTAAAGCCACTACCTTCTCATCTCAAATATGCATTTCTTGGCACTTCGGAGAGCTTCCCAGTGATCATTAATTCATCATTGACAAAGAAAGAAGAAGGAGAGCTTCTTGATGTTCTCAGAGCTCACAAGGATGCCTTAGGATGGACCATTGATGACCTGAAAGGCATCAGCTCTACAGTATGCATGCATAAGATTCTTTTGGAGGACAATTCCAAAGCAGTAATTCAACCGCAAAGAAGACTAAATCCTGCAATGAAGGAAGTCGTCCAGAAGGAAGTAATGAAATTATGGAATGCAGGAATCATATATCCTATTTCCGATAGCTCATGGATAAGCCCAGTCCAAGTGGTACCAAAGAAAGGTGGGATGACAGTCATTACCAATGAGAGGAGTGAACTCATTCCCACCAGAACTGTAACAGGGTGGAGGATGTGTATTGATTATAGAAGGTTGAACGATGCCACACGCAAAGATCACTTCCACTTCCTTTCATTGACCAAATGCTTGAAAGGTTGGCTGGCCATGCTTATTATTGTTTCTTGGATGGCTATTCTGGGTATAATCAGATAGTGGTAGATCCAAAGGACCAAGAAAAAACGTCATTCACATGCCCAGTTGGAGTTTTTGCCTATAGAAGAATGCCATTCGGATTATGCAATGCCCCAACCACTTTTCAAAGGTGTATGCTCTCCATTTTCTCAGATATGGTTGAAAAATTTTTAGAGGTTTTCATGGATGACTTCTCTGTTTTTGGTGATAATTTCAATACTTGCTTAAACCATCTAACTCTTGTCTTGAAATGGTGCAAGAAACTAACTTGGTTTTGAACTGGGAGAAGTGCCATTTCATGGTGCCTGAGGGGATTGTTCTTGGTCATAAAGTTTCAAGAAAAGGGATAGAGGTTGACAAGGCAAAAGTGGAAATAATAGAAAAACTCCCTCCACAAACTAATGTGAAATCTGTTAGAAGTTTCTTGGGACATGCAGGATTTTATAGAAGGTTTATCAAAGATTTTTCTAAATAGCCAAACCTTTGAGTAACCTTTTAATGATTGATAAACCTTTTGTTTTTGATGAAAATTGCCAGCATGCTTTTGAAACTTTAAAACATAAACTCACAACAGCACCAATTATCACACCCCCGGATTGGAACTTACCGTTTGAACTCATGTGTGATGCAAGTGATATTGCAATTGGTGCTGTACTTGGACAGAAGAAGGGAAATTTGCATCATGTCATATATTATGCAAGTAAAGTATTGAATGAAGCTCAAAAAAATTATACTACAACAGAGAAGGAATTGTTAGCTGTAGTCTATGCATTTGATAAGTTTAGATCGTACTTGATAGGATCTAAAATTGTGGTTTATACTGATCATGCTGCTCTCAAGTATTTGATGTCAAAGCAGGATGCTAAACCAAGACTCATCAGGTGGATTCTACTCCTACAAGAATTTGACATTGAGGTGAAGGACAGGAAAGGCACTGAAAATCTAGTTGCTGATCATTTATCAAGGCTGCCACCAGAAACAATTCAAAAGGCCTCATTACCTGTGAATGAAAGCTTCCCAGATGAACATCTTATGCTGATCCAACAAACACCATGGTTCGCTGATATAGCAAACTACAAGTAGGGAGAAAGATACCTCAAGAATTCACTAAGCAACAAGTGAAGAAACTAATCAATGAAGCAAGGAAGTTCTTGTGGGATGAACCCTATCTGTTCAGAAGATGCTCTGATGGAATAATCAGGAGATGTATTCCTGAAAGTGAAATAAGAGATATATTATGGCATTGCCATGGCTCAGCTTATGGTGGACACTTTGGTCCAGAAAGAACAGCAGCAAAGATATTACAAAGTGGTTTCTATTGGCCAACCATCTTCAAAGATGCCAGGGAGTTTGTCCACCAATGTAATGAATGCCAAAGAGCAGGAGGACTAACAAGAAGGAACGAGATGCCACAGAACTTCATTTTGGAAGTAGAATTGTTTGATCTATGGGGCATTGATTTCATGGGACCCTTTCCCCCTTCTTATTCGTTTAGATATATCTTGGTAGCAGTGGAGTATGTTTCAAAATGGGTGGAAGCCATAGCCACAACTACCTGTGATGCACAAATTGTCCTTCAATTCCTAAAGAAGCACATCTTTACTAGATATGGAGTACCCAAGGGTCTCATCAGTGATGGTGGTGGTCATTTTTGTAACAAACAAATGGAGAAACTTCTCCACAAATATGGAGTTATCCATAAGGTAGCCACACCATATCACCCTCAAACTAATGGGCAGGCAGAATTAGCAAACAGGGAACTAAAGAAGATCCTAGAAAAAACAGTCGGTAGCACAAGAAAGGATTGGGCTAGGAAGTCCCCATTTCAGCTGTTATATGGCAAATCTTGTCATCTCCCTGTAGAGCTTGAGCACAAAGCCTTTTGGGCCACTAAACTTCTAAATTTGGATTCTGAAGCAGCAGGAGAGAAAAGGTTGTTGCAGCTGAATGAGCTAGATGAGTTTAGGCTAGAAGCCTATGAAAATACCAAGATATACAAGGAAAAAGCTAAGAGATGGCATGATAGGAAGATTCTGAAGAAAGAATTCAAACCTGGACAACAAGTACTCTTGTACAACTCACGGCTCAAGATATTCCCTGGCAAGCTTAAGTCTAAGTGGACTGGTCCATACTTGGTGACTAAGGTTTTCCCTTATGGGAGTATTGAATTGCTAGATGAAGCAACAAAGAGTCGGTTTACAGCAAATGGTCATAGAGCAAAACTGTACCTAGGGGGGCAATGGAACAAAGAAAAGGAGGTCCAGAACCTAAATCCCCCTTGAAGCAAAAATAGAAGATGTCAAGCTAGTGACAATAAAAGAGCGCTTGTTGGGAGGCAACCCAACCTGAGATAGTTTTCTTTCATAGATGTTTCAATAAAAATGTTGAATAATTGGTATGGATTGCAAGGAGCTAAGTTTGGTGTTGCACACCAAAACAATTTAAGGGAGAATGAAAGATTTTAAGTTTGGTGTTCCACCAAAAATATCATTTAAAAACACATTCTCACCTCTTGCATGATGCTAACTCCAAGCAACCAAACACATTATTCAACTGTTTAATTGCTTTCTAGCTTTAATTTCATTAACCTTTAGCAAGGACACAAGGTTTCACATATGGTTAAAATTGTTGCGTAAGAGGCAGTGGCAAACAATTAAGTTTGGTGTTCACACACCAAAACGGTTCCAGGAGCCACACTATGCATACTAACCAAGTAATTAAGGGCTTGAGAAGCAAGAAACTTTGAGAATTATGCAGGACATGAGTCAACAATTGAAGACATTATGCATCTTAACTCAAATAGAACACAACAGAAGGAAGAATCAAAGGGCTGCAACTTCAAAGGTTGTATCTAAACTTGATCCTTGCTGCTGTGAAATGTTTTGAATCTGGAAACCATTGTATGTCTTGCTAAAGTGTTTATCTAGTTGCAAGTGAAATTGTTTGTTAAAAATGCTAAATCTGCATAATGCTTGTTATCCATCACTTAGCTTTAAATTTTGTTTTGTTTCCCCATATGCTTAAATAAAAGAGATTTGTGTGAATTGAAAAGTGAAATATCCAATGTTGCATAAGTAAGAATGGAAGTTAGTGGTGGTATATGTGTTTGATTAAATGCATAACTCATGAAATAATTGTTGCATAATATCATTCTCATTCAAGTGTGAGTTAGCTTGCTGTTACAAAGACTCTTATCAATAATGAAAAAGCCTTGATAACAAAAACAGAAAAAAAAGGGAAAGAAAAAGCCAAAATGGCAAGAAAAACAAAGAATAAAGGTTGGACACCAATAGCTTGGACCCTAGGACATATGCCTGTGGTGTTCTTGTACTAAGATATGCTTGGATGAGTAAATTCTAAGGGGTATTTTAAAACTCGGTCACTTAGATCAACTGATTTGGGATGGCCAATTGAAAATCCACAATAAAGAGCAACTTAGATACAGAACATTTAGTTATCCAAAGAGATGCTGGGCATCAATGATCCTAGGAAGAATTAGTGAGCCATGTGTCTGTGGTGGAAAGATGTTGAGCAAAAGAAAAGAAAATAAAGCCAAAGGCTACTACTGCAACATTTGACACCAAACCTCCAAAAGAATAATAAGCTTGTTAAGCATTATAAGCCAAGAAAAGTTAGCAAGGGAGTAATTCAAAAGTGAGTGTTATAACAGCAAGTTTAGCAAGCCTTTGAGGAAAGATGTATATTATGTAACAGCAATAATAGTTGAGTTATCATTATCTGCATAAAGATCCCATAAATCAAGTTTTGCTATATGCCTAATAAGGATATGTGTTCTTTTCTTATTCATATCATTTACTCTTAGTTTTGATGCTTGCTTGGGGACAAGCAAGATTTAAGTTTGGTGTTGTGATGACAAGTCATCATATACCCATTTTTCAAGCTAATTTCACTTGTTTTGTTAGTCTTTATGCACTTTCTTGCTTCCTAAGTAAGTGATTTGGAGTGAAAATGCATAACTTCTTTAAATCAAGCAACCACCATGAAATTAATGTTAATTCATGAGGTTTAAGCTAATTTTAATTGAAGTTTAATTGATTTATAAGCCTTATGAATTTAGTGATACTTGGAGTGGTTGTTTTGGTTTATTTCAGGTGAAGAAAAGAATAAAAGAGAAAAGCGTGGCCTAAGAAAGCGTGACCCAAGGAGAAGGAAGTGTGGTCAAAGGAAGGAAAAGTGTGTCGCATGCAATGGGGGAGGCAAGCATTGCCCTCCACAAGGGCACACTGCCCTCTAGGAGGGCAACATAAGGGAACAAGGTAAAGAAGGCAACTCTGCCCTGCCCACTACAAGGGCAGAGCACAAATTTGTGCCTTGGAATCAAGAAGAAGAAAATGTTGCCCTGCCCTCCACAAGGGCAGTATCGGGCTCACCAAGGAAGAAAATCAAAGGAAAAATGCCTATGATGCTTGCCACAAGAGTTGAACACGGGACCATGAGGAAGTAAGGAACTAAGTCCCATTACCGTGCCAAGAAACCAAGGAAAATGAATGAGCGTGTGTTTCTGCCCGGATTCGAACGCGGGACTTCATTTTGGAAACACTGCCTGCCCTCCGCAAGGGCAGGGCAGCATTTGGTTGGTGCACGAATCTGGCGCACCAAGGGACATTTCTGGCGCACCAAATCACTATCCTGGCAGCACCAGCGCGCACCACAGCACGATCCTGGCAGCACCAATTTTTCCTGCCCTGCCCTCTGCGAGGGCAGGGCAGCATCCTGTGCACCAAGGCACCATTCTGGCGCACCATGGCAAGAAACTGGCAGCATCAGCACGCACCGTGGCACATTTCTGGCGCACCAATTTTTCCTACCCTGCCCTCCGCGCGGGCAGGGCAACGTTCTGCGCACCAAGCCGCACCAAGCCGCACCAAGCAAGCACCAACACGCACCGAATCCTGCCCTGCCCTCCACAAGGGCAGGGCAGCCTCCTGGGAGCTATTATTTTTGGGCCGAAAATACAATTAAAACTCCAATTTAATTCATTTCTTCACCAAATCAAAAGCCCATCCAAATCCCAAAAACCAAGAATAGAAAGTGTATAAATAGGAGCTAGTTTGATGTAATTAGGACCTTTAGCTTAGCTTTTGAATTTTGCTCTTCCTTTAAGCTTTGAATTTTATTTTTGCACTTTAGAACTTCTCTTGGTGTCTTCACTGAGATTTCAGAGAATTGGGGAGGAGAATTGATCTCTCTTCTTCCTCATTCTTGCTTGGGCCTTCTCAATTTCCTTGTTTTGAGTTTTGGGTGTGAAGAATTGAGAAAATTCTATCTCAATCTCCATTCAAAATCTCTTTAATTTCTCTTCTGCATAATTGAATTCAATTTCGTTTCCTTTACTGTTTCTTCTTCAATTTCTTGTCAATTGCTTTGAGAACTTGGATCTAGGAAGGTAATTGAGATCTAGGCTCTGCTACCTAGTCTCTTGAACCCTGAGATCCTAATTTACTTTTGGTTCTTTTGTGAACCTTACTGCACTTTAATTTCAATTTCTGTTTGAATCCTCATTGCTTTCAATTCAATTTCTGCTCTATTAATTGTGGCAATTAAATTTCTCTTTGTTTAGATTCTGCAATCCCAGTCCTCAAACCCCTTTTATATTCAAGCAATTTACATTTCTTGCACTTTAAGTTTCTGCAATTTACATTTCTTGCACTTTAAGTTTCAGTCATTTACGTTCTTGTTCTTTAAGATTCAGCAAGTTTACTTTCCTGTTCTTTAATTTACTGCAATTTCCCCTTCTCCCTTTACATTCCAAGCAATTTATATTCTGTTAAATACAACCCACTCAACCAAAACTTGATTCGCTTGACTAAATCAACCACTAAACTAAAATTGCTCAATCCTTCAATCCCTGTGGGATCGACCTCACTCATGTGAGTTATTATTACTTGATGCGACCCGGTACACTTGCCGGTGAGTTTTGTGTTGGATCATTTTCCACACATCATGGGCCCCACGCGTCCGTGTCGTTTTTCAAAAAATAGCCATTCATGCAAGCGTGTCACCCATGCGCACGTGTCACCCTAAATTTGGGCAATCTGCAAACGAAACAGAAAGTTGTGCGAACGCGAGGCTGCTCTTGTGCCACTAGCACAAATCAAGTCACGCATCCGCATGACCGACGCGTTCGCATCACTTGAAAATATCACAATTCACGCGAACGCGTGACCCACGCGTCCGCGTTGCATGCGATGCACATTTTATCCATATCAGCGCCAGAATTCCTATCTTTTCTTCCCCAATCCTAATTTTCCTTCCTCTTTTCTTACTTACTTATTATCTTTCATTCTATTTTACTTAATTTCTTTGCATACTTTCATTCATTGCATTTTAATTTTTTGCATATTTTTATCTTTTCTTCTAAATTTATTACTTTTCCATTGGTGTTAAATTTTCTTTTTCAACTGTTGTCTCTTTTCTGGTATTATTTTAGTGCTTAGTGACTTGTTTTACACTGTTGGGTAGTATTATTTAAGTCAATGCTAATATCTTATGATACTTATTATCCTTTTGCATTAACATGAATTTATATTATTTTTCATTACCCATTATCTCTTCCCCTTTGTTGCAATGTCTGCACCATTGATATGCCATGTGCTTATAATGTTTTCTCAATTGCATGTTGTAGCTACCATGTACTTGAGACCCTCATTATTTGGCATTAACCCAACTATTTTTTATTTGTTTCCTATCTTTGTTTTTGGGTTACTTTTCTTCCCTTTTCTCTTCTTTCAGGATGGCCACAGGAAAGAGAATCGGAAGACGTCTAAATAGGGAGACAAACAAGTCCATCTGCACAATCCTCAGAAAAAAGTGTCAGTTGGATCCACCCATCCACTTTTACATCTTAGCATGCACCGAGGACAGTGCAATCTTTAAGTGTGGGGAGGTCGATACCGATCTCCGTGGGTTAGTACCTTCCTGTCTCAACAACAATCTTTAATTTTCTTTGTTAAATTAGTTGTTGCATTTGCATGTTTGTTTGATTTTGTGCATATTTTACCACTTGGTTAAAGTACTATTTTCTTTTTTAAGAAACCTTTTATAGCATTTCACTAATTTGAATTAAAATTTTTGAGAAACTTGTTTGAAGAAATTTTATTTTGGGACATGGTTTTAGAGCTCGAAAACACAAAACCAGTGAGATTTTGAGCCTACTTGATTGGTTGCATCTTATCAACCAATATTTTATTTTTTTTATGTTTGTTTTTCTCTCTATAATTGTGATCTTTGTCTTGCTTAATTCTATATTTCCATGGTTTGATGTATGCATACACTTATATGATTGAGGCCTTTGTTTCACTGAACCTACATACCCATATAGCCTTACCTTTCATTATCCATTGCAAACCAATGTTGAGCCTATTATATCTATTTGTTCTTTATTTTAGCACATCACGAACCCTAAGCGGAAAACAATAATGACCTTAATTTGAATCCTTGGTTAGCTTGGACTAGTGAAAGTGCTCATGAATTAAGTTTGGGGAAAAGTGGGTTTGGAAACATTTGGTTTTGGAAATTAAGTATGTTATATATCTTTTATGAAAATGTGAAAGAAATGTTTAGGACATGTTCATGCATTCAATAATTTAATCATATGCATTGAAAAAAAATACAAAAAAAATATATGTATATATAAAAACAAAAAAAAGGAAGAAAAAGAGAAAAAGAAAAGAAACAGAGCAAAAAATAAAAGGGGACAAAATGCCCCAAAGTAAGTGGTGAAAGCAATGCATATGTACTGTACTCGAAATTAGGATGCATGAATATGTGGAAAACATGGTTAATGGATAGTTAAATGTGGTATTATGATTACATGGATTGTCTAAAGTTAGGTGGAAAGTTTAAGTTAATTAAGGATTCAAATTTTAGTCCACTTGGCCAAATACAATTCTACCTTGACCCTAACCCCATTACAACCCTTAAAAGACCTCTTGATATGTGTATCTGTGCATTAAATTTTTGTTGATTGTTAGATGAAGAGCAAGCCTTAGAAAGCAAGGTTAGTAGAGAATTGAGAGATCGAACCTTAAACACCTAAGCAATTACAGTGCATACACTTCCAGTGAGGGTTCGATGCTCGATTTTTTGTTCCCGGCTTTCATGAGCTATTTTCTTCTGCCAGTTTACTTGTGCTTCATTTTTATGAATTGAATTAGTGAAATCCAGTTCATATTTATTCTTGAAAGATTTATTTACTTTTCACCAAGTAGGTAGAAACATTTTGCATGTAGTTGCATTCATATAGATAGGTTGCATTTCATACATTCTACCATTCCCCTTCACTCTTTTAGTTCTCTTGAGCTTAGCATGAGGACATGCTACTGTTTAAGTGTGGGGAGGTTGATAAACCACTATTTTATGGTTTATCTTGTGCTCAATTGAGTGGTTTTTATCAACTCTTTACCCACTTATTCATACTATTTGCATCGTTTTACTTTTTCCTTCCGGATATTGTGCTATGATTGAAAACATGCTTCTTTGGGCTTTAAATTTGCTATGTTTAATCCTCTCTTATTACCATTCGATACCTTGATATGTGCGTTAAGTGATTTTAGGGATTACATGGCAGGAATGGCTCAGAGGATGGAAAGAAAGCATGCAAAAGTGGAAGGAATACAAGAAACTAAAGGAATTGCCAAAGTTATCAGCCTGACCTCTTTGCACTCAAACAATCATAACTTGAGCTACAAAGATCCAAATGAGGCAATTTTAATTGCATTGGAAAGCTAACATCTGGGGCTTCACAACGATATATAATTTGTTATAGCTGACCCGAAGATAGGCGATGCGCACGTGTGAATCACGCGAATGTGTGACCTGGAAAAAATGCAATCCGCGCGAACGCGTGGACGATGCTTCCGCCTGACTTTGCAGCGACCTGTACGAACCAGAAATCTGGGCTGTTTTTGACCCAGTTTTCGACCCAGAAAATACAGATTAGAGGCTATAAAGTGGGGGAATGCATCCATTCATGAAGGGGCTCATAATTCATAATTTTAGGTTTATATGTACTTTTTAGAGAGAGAGGCTCTCTCCTCTCTTGTAGGTTTTAGGATTTAGAATTTCTTTTAGGATTAAGATTTCTACTTGTCAATTTCCAGGTTTAATGTTCCTTTTATTTATTTTCCCAATTTAATTTATGAACTTTTCCATGTTAGATTTGATTTCTTTTATTAATGCAAATTGAGGTATTTCATATTTATGATTTTTTATTTAGCTTTTTACACTCTTAGCTTTGGTTGAGTAATTAGAGACTCTTGAGTTATCAAACTCAGCTGATGATTGAAAATTGGAATTCTTTGTTGATTGATTTGAATTCCCTAACTCTAGTCTTTTCTTAGGAATTGACTAGGACTTGAGGAATCAAATTGATTTATCCACTTAACATACCTTCATAGTTAGAAGTTGATCAAGTAGGAGCAAAATCTAATTCTTATCACACCTGATAAGGATAACTAGGATAGGACTTCTAGTTCTCATACCTTGCCAAGAGCTTTATTAGTTATTAATTTAATTTCTTGCAATTTACTTTTCTTGTTCAACCTATTTTAAAACCCAAAATAAAATATATATTTTTCTATAACCAATAATAAATCATACTTCCCTGCAATTCCTTGATAAGGAAACCCGAGGTTTGAATACTTCGGTTATTTATTTTTATTGGGTTTGCTTAAGTGACAAACAAAACTTTTGTATGAAAGGATTTTCTGTTGGGTTAGAAGCTATACTTACAACGCGATTATTCTTGTGAATTTCTTTATCGATAGAAAATCTGCTCGTCAGTATTTTAGTCAAGCTAAGACAAATTGAGTGAGAATTGTAAAAAATTAAAGGCGGGAAAGATAAATGACATGAAATATAAATTTGCAAAATCTTAAATGGGGAATTGGGGAGTTGAGCATGAAAGTAAATAACAAAAAGTAAAGAGAATGTGTAAGATCAGAGATGGGGAATTCATTGGGCTTATGAGATGTTGCATTCTCCGGATCAAGTTCATCTTCATCTCTTCCTCAATCAATGCATTTATTGATATCCTTGGCAATCTTAGGTGATTGGATCCCAATTCCTTGGCAAACCAATCTCTCTAAGCTTTAACAATTTTCCAATTCCTTGATTTAATTGCTCATGAGAAGAGATGAAGTTTGGTCACTGATTATACCACACACCTTCATAGATCAAAGTATTGGTAGGATTACATGTTACGATATCCATTCAACCCCCAACCTAATCAAATGTAAGAAAGCAATTCTAGCATGATCTCCTCATTCCTCTTCCGAAGCTCATAGGAGATCCAAATATGGAAAGTTTCTTTTCCAAGATAACTAACCAATTAGTTGAAGACCGAAAGCTTTCTAGCAAAATCAAGAGAAAAGAAAGAGGAAAAGAATGAAAACTATAATTGATCCGTCAAATTACAACAGAGCTCCCTAACCCAATGAAAGGGGTTTAGTTATTCATAGCTCTGGGGAATGGAATGCGTAAAAGAAAAGTGCATTGTAAAGTAACTAGAAATTGCAGAAAAAGAAAATATACAGAGTGTAGCTCCCAATAAGCCCAGCTCCCTTCTAGTTGAAAATTACTCCTATATATACTATTCTTCTGATCTTCTAGTTAGCTCTCCAAGTCTTGGATATGGGCCTTTGATCTTTAGTTGAAGCAGTTACATTCCTCAGTGGGCTCATCTTTGCTTGCAGAAAGTGAGTGAGTCAGGCATGGTATGCAGTTAGTCAGGACGTTAGTGGTGTTAAAGTTAAGTGTGAATTCTGGTTCGAAGACGTTAGTGACACTAACTTTGTCACTAACGACCCAACCTATTTGAGCCACGTTAACTCCAACGCTAGTGACACTAACGTGACCACTAACGTAGCCTTTCCATCCTTTGCTAGCGTTATTGGTGCTAACTTTGCCAATAACGCTGCTCCTTGTCCCTTTCTCCCGCGTTAGTGGTCCACGTTAGTGTAACTAACGTGGCCCTTAACGCGGGCATGCCAACACTCGAGGGCGTTAGTGACACTAACTTTGTCACTAACGCAACAAAACTCCTCTTCTTCCACGTAAGTGCTCACGTTAATTGCATTAACGTGGCCACTAACGTGAGTATGTTGCCATCTCCAACGTTAGTGACAAAGTTAGTGTCACTAACATTGGCTCCTTATTCCTTGCTCCACATTAACTCCTACGTTAGTGGCATTAACATGGCCATTAACGTAGGTGAACTTGGCCCGATCCAACATTAGTGACAAAGTTAGTGTCACTAACATTGGCGACCCTCTATTGCTCCACGTTAGAGCTACGTTAATGGCATTAACGTGGCTCTTAACATGGATGTTTTTGGCCTTTGCAACGTTAGTGGTGTTAACTTCACCACTAACATTGGAGCTTCCTTCTCTTTCCACATTAGTTCCCATGTTAATGTAACTAACGTAGCAACTAACGTAGGCTGTGATGGCTTTCGAGGGCGTTAGTGGTGATAACTATACCACTAACGTTGCAAACTTGCTCCCTTTCCACGTTAGTGGTCACGTTAGTGATACTAACATGGCTGCTAATTTGGTTCTTCTATGCTTCCCTTGTCCTGAAATCAAACAAACAAGGTGCATCAAAGCTTTGTTCCAGGTCATAAGATCTTGCACTATATAAATTGGCATTCAATTCATGCATTATTCTCATGAAATCATGTAAAGTTCACAATATTTTCTTGAATCAAGATGTAAGTGTATATTCATCCAAAACTTGCTTATTACCTAAGAAAATGCATGAAACTATCTAAAAACGTAAAGAAAAGGCTAGTGAAACTGGCCAAAATGCCTTGGCATCAATGCCTTAAACACAAGGTAGTCTTCGTTCACTTGAAGGATTAGCTCTCCTCTGTCTACATCAATCACAGCCTTTGTTGTGGCTAGGAAGGGTCTTCCAAGGATGATGGATTCATCCTTATCCTTTCCAGTGTCTAGGATTATGAAATCAGCAGGGATGTAAAGGCCTTCAACCTTCACCAAGACATCCTCTACAAGTTTATAAGCATGTTTCTTTGATTTGTCTGCCATCTCCAATGTGATTCTTGCAACTTGTACCTCAAAGATCCCTAGTTTCTCCATTACAGAGAGTGGCATGAGGTTGATACTTGATCCTAGGTCACACAGAGCCTTTTCAAAGGTCATGGTGCCTATGGTGCAAGGTATCAAGAACCTTCCGGGATCCTCTTTCTTTTAAGGTAACTTCAGTTGAACCAATGCACTTAGTTCATTGATGAGTAATGGAGGTTCATCCTCCCTAGTCTCATTACCAAATAATTTGGCATTCAGCTTCATGATTGCTCCTAGATATTGAGCAACTTGCTCTTCAGTAACATTTTCGTCCTCTTCAGAGGAAGAATATTCGTCAAAGCTTATGAATGGTAATAGTAAGTTCAGTGGAATCTCTATGGTCTCTAGATGAGCCTCAGATTCTTGTGGTTCCTCAATAGGGGACTCCTTGTAGTCTAGTGGACGTCCCTGAGGTCTTCCTTACTGTGAATCACGTCCTCCTCCTCTTCTATAGGTTCGGCCATTTTGGTTGTATTAATGGCCTTGCACACTCTTTTTGGATTCTCTTCTATATTGCTTGGGAGAGTACTAGGAGGAGTTTCAGTGATTCTTTTACTCAGCTGACCAACTTGTGCCTCAAAATTTCTTATAGAGGACCATGCATCAGTCATGAAATTGAAGGTGGTCTTAGATAGATCAGAGACAATGTTTGCTAAGCTAGAGAGGCTCTGCTCAGAATTCTCTGTCTGTTGCTGAGACGATGATAGGAAAGGCTTACTATTGCCAAACATGTTTCACCCACCATTATTGTTATTGATGCCTTGTTGAGGCTTCTGTTGATCCTTCCATGAGAAATTTGGGTGATTCCTCCGTGAAGGATTATAGGTTTTTCCATAGGAATCTCCCATGTAATTCACCTATTCCATTGTAGAATTCTCAAAGTCATAAGCTTCTCCTTCAGAGAAGGCGTCTTTAGCTTGCAATCCAGTCAGACTCTGAGAAATCATATTAACTTGCTGAGTCAATATTTTGTTTTGAGCCAATATGGCATTCAGAGTATCAATCTCAAGAACTCCTTTCTTCTGAGTCACCCCATTAGTCACAGGATTTCTCTCAGAAGTGTACATGAACTGGTTATTTACAACCATTTCAATGAGTTCCTGGGCTTCTACAGGCATTTTCAGATGAAGAGATCCACCAGTAGAGTGGTCCAATGACATCTTGGATAACTCAGACAGACCATCATAGAATATACATATGATGCTCCATTCTGAAAACATGTCAAAAAGACACATTTTGGTTACTTGCTTGTATCTTTCCCAAGCTTCATAGAGGGATTCACCTTCCTTCTGTCTGAAGGTTTGGACTTCCACTCTGAGCTTACTCATCTTTTGAGGTGGAAAGAATTTGGTCAAGAAAGCATTAACCAGCTTGTCCCAAGAGTTCAGGCTTTCTCTAGGTTGTGAGTCCAACCATGTCCTAGCTCTATCTCTCACAGCAAAGGGTAAAAGCATAAGTCTGTAGACCTCGGGATCAACCCCATTGGTCTTAACAGTATCACAGATCTGCAAGAATTCAAATAAGAACTGATGAGGATCTTCTGATGGAAGTCCGTGAAACTTACAATTCTGCTGAATTAGAGAAACTAATTGAGGCTTAAGCTCAAAGTTGTTTGCTCGAATGGCAGGAATTGAGATGCTTCTTCTATAGAAGTTAGAAGTTGGTGCAGCATAGTCACCAAGCATCTTCGTTGCATCTCTGGCGTTGTTGTTATTTTTGGCTGCCATGTCTTCTTCTTTTTCAAAAATTTTTGTCAGGTCCTCTCCAAAGAGTTGTGCTTTAGCTTCTCTTAGCTTCCTCTTTAGAGTCCTTTCAGGTTCAGGATCGGCTTCAACAAGAATATCTTTATCCTTGTTCCTGCTAATGTGAAAAAGAAGATAACAAAAAAAAAGAGGAATCATCTATGTCACAGTATAGAAATTCCTTTATGTGAGTAGAAAAAGAGAAGAAGAGAAGAATAAGGTAGAGAGAAAATAAAGAGAATTCGAACACAGAGAGGGAGAGAGGGTTTGAATTTTAAGAAGGAGAGAAGTGTTAGTAAATAAATAAATAAATATAAAGAGATAAGAGAGATGGGAAATTCAAAAATATTAGAAGAAATAAATTAAAATTAGAATTTAAAATAATTAGTTAATTAAAAAGGTTTTTTTTTTTGAAAAAGTTGTTAGGGGTTTTCAAAAATTAGAGAGGAAAGTAGTAAATTGAAAAAGATTTGAAAATAAATTTTGAAAAGGTAAGAAGTTAGAAAAAGATTTTGAAATTAAGTTTTGAAAAAGATATGATTGAAATCAATTTTGAAAAAGATTTGAAAAAGAAATTTAAAAAGATTAGATTTTGAAAATTGAAGTTGATGACTTGACTAACAAGAAACTAAAAGATATGATTCTAGAATTTAAAGATTGAACCTTTCTTAACAAGAAAGTAACAAACTTGAAATTTTTTGAATCAAATCCTTAATTGTTAGCAAGGTTTTCGAAAATATGAAATAAAAATAAGAAAAAAATTTTGAAAATCAATTTTTAAAATTTTTGAAAATATTAAGAAAAAATGAAAAAGATTTGAATTTTGAAAAAGATTTGAAAAGATAGAATTTTTAAATTGAAATTTTGACTTGACTAACAAGAAACAAATAAATTTTAAAAATCTTTGACTAAGTCAACCCAAAATTTTGAATTTTATGAGTGAAATAAGGAAAAGATATTTTTTTATTTTTGAATTTTAATGAAGAAAGAGAAAAACAACAAAATGACTCAATACATGAAAATTTAAGATCAAAACAAAGAAAACATGCAACAACACTTTGAATGTCAAGATGAACACCAAGAACATTTTGAAGATCATGATGAACATCAAGAACATATTTTTTTGAAAATTTTTAAGAAAAGAAACACATGCAAAACACCAAACTTAGAAATATTTAAACTTTTGACTTTTAAAATTTCGAAAATGCATATGAAAAACAAGAAAATCACAAAATCAAACAAAGACAATCATCAAGAACAACTTGAAGATCAAGAAGAACATATGCATGAGTTTTCAAAAAATGCTAGAAAAATAAAAACATGCAATTGACACCAAACTTAAAATTTGACTCTAAACTCAAACAAGGAGCACAAATTTTTTTTTTGTTTTTATGATTTTATTAAATTTTTTTTGAAAAATTATTGAAAATTAGAAAAAAATTTTTGGAAGACTTTTGAAAAATTTTTGAAAATAGAATAAGAAGAAAATTACCTAATCTAAGCAACAAGATGAACCGTCAGTTGTCCAAACTCGAACAATCCCGGCAACGGCGCCAAAAACTTGGTACATGAAATCGTGAGTTCACACTTCTCTCACAACTCCGCGCAGCTGACCAGCAAGTGCACTGGGTCGTCCAAGTAATACCTTACGTGAGTAAGGGTCGATCCCACGGTGATTGTCGGCTTGAAGCAAGCTATGGTCATCTTGTAAATCTCAGTCAGGCGGATTCAAATGGTTATGAGGTTTTGATAATTAAAAGAGAAATAAAACATAAAATAGGATAGAGATACTTATGCAATTCATTAGTGGGAATTTAAGATAAAAGTATGGAGATGCTTTGTTCCTTCTGAGCCTCTGCTTTCCTATTCTCCTTATCCAATCATGCTTACTCCCTTCCATGGAAAGCTGTATGTTGGTGGATCACCGTTGTCAATGGCTACCATCCGTCCTCTCAGTGAAAACATTTCCGCTACGGTTTCCCGCATGGCTAACCAACTGTCGGTTCTCGATCGTGTCGGAATAAGATCCATTGATCCTTTTGCACACTGCCACTGCACCCAACAGTCACGAGTTTGAAGCTCGTCACAGTTATCCCATCCCAGATCCAACTCGGAATACCATAGACAAGGTTTAGACTTTTCGAATCTCAAGAATGCTGCCAATTGATTCTAGCTTATACCACGAAGACTCTGATCTCATGAAATGGAAGGCACTGTTGTCAGGAGAGGCAACCATGTATCGTGAACCAGGAGGCCAAGAGATACACACTAAAGCTCTTGCAGATAGAATGGAGGTGGCTGTCAGGCACGCGTTCATAAGGGAGGATGATGATGAGTGTCACGGATCATCACATCCATCAGGTTGAAGTATGAGTGAATATCTTAGAAAAAGAATAAGTGTGAATTGAATAGAAAAATAATAGTACTTTGCATTAAATTATGAGGAATAGCAGAGCTCCACACCTTAATCTGTGAGGTGTAGAAACTCCACCGTTGAAAATACATAAGTAATGAAGGTCTAGGCATGGCCGAATGACCAGCCCTCAAAACGTGATCAAGAGATCAAAAGTGATCCAAAGAAAGGGCTCAAAAATGATCTAAAGATATGAATATAATAGTAAAAAGTGCTATTTATACTAAACTAGTAAACTAGGTTTACAAAAAATGAGTAACTAAGTGTAGATAGTGCAGAAATCCACTTTCGGGGCCCACTTGGTGTGTGTTTGGGCTGAGCATTGAAGCTTTTACGCGCATAGGCTCTTCTTGGAGTTTAAACGCCAATTTTGGTGCCAGTTTGGGCGTTTAACTCCAGCTTTGGTGCCAGTTCTGGCGTTTTATGCCAGAAAAGGGTCTCTGCTGGGCGTTTGGACGCTAGTTTGGGCCATCGAATCTCGAGAAAAATGTGGACTATTATACATTGCTGGAAAACCCAAGATGTCTACTTTCCAACGTAATTGAAAGCGCACCAATTTGGTTTCTGTAGCGCCAGAAAATCTACATCGAGTGCAGGGAGGTCAGAATCCAACAGCATCTTTAGTCCTTTCTCAGCCTCTGAATTAGATTTTTGCTCAGGTCCCTCAATCTCAGTCAGAAAATACCTGAAATCACAAAAAAAAACACAAACTCATATTAAAGTCCAGAAATGTGATTTTTGCATAAAAACTAATAAAAATATACTAAAAAGTAATTAAAACATATTAAAAACTATGCAAAAATAATGCCAAAAAGCATATAAATTATCTGCTCATCAATAATCTAACAATTTAATGGCATAGGAAGCAGGTTTTCAATCATAGTATTAGATCAGGAAGGCAACTGTATAACATGCTAATTACATGGATAAATGTGGGAAGAATCTGATAAAAACTACTCAATTGAGTATAAGATAAACCATAAAATAGCGGTTTATCACTGTAACTTAAAGTGCAATTTAAATTGCTGAATCTAAAATGCAAGGAAACTTAAATTGCATGAAGAATAAAGGGATTTGGGTGTTTGGGAATCAAAACAGAACTGGAAAATATAAAGTGCAGTAAACTAAACAGATGAGGAAATTCAGTAAACATAGCAATTCAGTACCAAAACAGATATGGAAAAGTGCAGAAGAATCAAAACAGAATGAAAACGTAAATCAATTATAGAGTCCTAACCGAGAAATGAACAATTTCAGAAGAATAATGAAATAGTAAGAAAACTAAGAATTCAAATGCTTTCTTGACAAAATAGAAAATAAGAAATTGCAGAAATAGAAGAAAACTTAAGATCAGATCTCCAATTCTTAGAACTATAAAAAGGAAAAGAAAAAGAGAACCCCAGGATGAAGGAATTCAGAAGAATTCTTCAATCCCAACTCCAAGATCCAAAAAATAGAGAAATAAAGGTTGCAGAAGAGAGAAAACAAAATAGAACAGAAAACTCAGACCTTATCTTAATTCTAAAATTCTAAAATGAAAAATAAAAGAGGGCTCCCCAATGAAATTAAATTCCTATCTATTCATACAATTTCCAATTCTGGATTTTTTTACTTGGAGTGGGCTTTTCGGCCATTTATGAAGTGGATCATAATGGCACTTTGTTGCAGCTTCCAGGGGAACGTTGTGTTCTCAAAGTGAGCGCAGCGTTCACTTTTCCACGCGTGCGCGTCCTTTTTCACTTTTTGCTCATCGACGCGTATGCGTCATGTACACGTACGTATCATTATTAGTCTTTAGCTCCAACCATGCTCGCGCGCCTTTCACGCGTATGCGTCTTCAATAGCGTTCTCTTATTGAGTGCTGCCCACGCGTGCACGTCCTCTGCGCGTGCACATGGGTGGCAAAATCTCAATTCCAGGCTTCAGCACCAGTCACGCATGCGCGTGCTTTGACCTAGGTGCTCCATCGACGCGTGCGCATCAGGCACGTGTGCGCGTCATTTGCAAAACTTTGCCTCCATATTTGAATCTTGCCCGAAAACGCTGAGTAAATGAACGTAGCGCTCTCTTTGAAAACGAGCGCCAAACACTTCCACGCGTACGCGTCATGCACGCGTGCGCGTGGGTCTTCGAAAATTGCCCCTGACGTGTAAGAATCCCATGCGCGAATGCGTCGCTCAATGAGCGTGGCATTCTTTCTTTGAACGCAACGCTATTCTGCAGTGGTCCTCCTTCCCTTCATTTTCTCACCTAAAATCAACTAAACAAGTAATCAATGTCTAACCAAAATCCTAAGAATTTCCATAATTCATTCTAATCACTTAATTCTTAAATAAATCTCATAATTTTGTATAAAATTAATGGTGTTTGCTTAAATCAAGATAAACATGGAATTCCACTCCAATCACTTACTAATTGTGCAAGAAAGTGCATAGAACTTAACAAAAGCAAGGAAGAATGCTTGTGAAACTAGCATAAGATGACTTGTCATCACAACACCAAACTTAAATCTTGCTTGTCCCCAAGCAAGCACTAAAACATGTGAAGAAATGAATGAAAGTAGAAAAGCATGCATATCCTTATTAGCAAGTAATTGAATCTGGTTCATGGGGTTTTATGCAGATGTAATTGAAGCTCTACCATTATTAGATTTCAGGATTGAAATGTCCCCTTGAAAGATAACTAAAGCTGCTGCTGTGAACCTTATTATTCATCCATCCTTGGTGTTTGATTTTTCTTTTGTTTTTCTACTGAGAAGCTTATACTTTTATTCACTACTAAGTGTCATGTGTTGTAGCAGCTTTTTAGCTTTTTTTTCAGTCAACACATCTTCACCACAGACACTTAGCTCACAATTCTTCCTAGACATTGATGCCCAGCACCTCTTTGGGTCACTAAATGATTTGTAATTAGGTTGCTCTTAATAGTGGATTTTCGGTTGGTAATCCCGGATTAGTTAATCCAAGTTTCCAAGTTTTGAAATACTCCTCGGAACCTAATAATCCAAACAGATCCTAATACAATGGCACCACATGCATATATCCTAAGGTTCAAGCTATTGGTGTCTAGCCTTATTATTTATTTTTGATTGCCAAATCTTGGCTTTTTCTTCCTTTCCTTCTTATCCAAGGGTCTTTAGTGATTAAGATTTCACAAACAGCAGCCTAGTTCATGCTATAGGGGAACATTCTAACCTCTGTCCTTTTGTTAGTGAGCTTACTTAAACATTCAAACATTCATCACCATTGAACTTTATTTTCATTCCTACCACATTGGACAGTTACTCTTTGTGTCGATCATTTTCTCTTATTCATGCATAGGGGTACAAGACATACATTCAAGAAGGATGAAAATAAAACAGACACTTATACTAGATCACTTATTTTAAAAAATAGAGAGTAAACTTAACAGAAAGCAAACAAGGGTAGGCGAATCTGAAGGGGGTATAATCAATCTTCAAACTAAAACACAACAGGATACAAACAGTTGAGTAACAATACAACCTTTTGTTATCTTCTCGCTTAGTCTTTCATCCTCATTCTTAGCTTTTGTGCTTTTCTTGCTGATGATGCACAGTCCTTCCAAAGAGTTGAATAGTCTCCTGCAATAGTATTAGAAGTTGCTTGTCCCCCAAGCACTTGAGGGATGGTTAATATGCATGTGTATTTGTAGGCTTCTGAACTTAGATTGGTGTGTGAACACCAAACTTAGTTCCTTGCCTTATGCAGTAGTTTGTGTAGATACAGAAAACCTCATGTGCTTTTATTAAGAAGACATACTATAAACTAGAAAAACAAGTTATAAACTAGAAAATAGACTATGAACTAAAAGTTAAACAGTTGTTAAGTAGTCTCTGATTGTTTGGAGCTAATAATTAGTCATGCTGAGGGTGCAATGTATTCTAAAATCTTTAGTGGAACACCAAACTTAGCATCCAACATTCACCCTTGAATTACTTTGGTGTGCAACACCAAACTTAGCTCCTTGCAATACAGATAAATCTACTTAACCTTCTTATTGAGCGCTGCCCACGCGTGCGCGTCCTCTACGCGTGCGCGTGGGTGGCAAAATCTCAATTCCAGGCTTCAACGCCAGTCACGCGTGCGCTTGCTTTAACCTAGGTGCTCCATCGATGCGTGCGTGTCAGGCGCGCGTGCGCGTCATTTGCAAAACTTTGCCTCCAATTTTGAATCTTGCCCGAAAACGCTGAGTAAATGAATGTAGCGCTCTCTTTGAAAACGAAGGCAAAACACTTCCACGCGTACGTGTCATGCACGCGTGCGCGTGGGTCTTCGAAAATTGCCCCTGACGCGTAAGCAACCCATGCACGTGCGCGTCACTTACTGAGTGTGGCGTTCTTTCTTTGAACGCAACGCTATTCTGCAGTGCTCATCCTTCCCTTCATTTTCTCAACTAAAATCAACCAAACAAGCAATCAAAGTCTCACCAAAATCATTAGAATTTGCATCATTCATTCTAATCACTTAATTCTTGCATAAATCTCATGATTTTGTATAAAATTAATGATGTTTCATTAAATCAAGACAAACATGTAATTCCACTCCAATCACTTAGTTATTGTGGAAGAAAGTGCATAAAACTTAACAAAAGCAAGGAAGAATGCTTGTGAAACTAGCATGACCTGTCATCAGTTTTCGGACACCAAACTTAGTTCCTTGCTTACTTCTATATGCCAAATAGAGTGTATCTTTTATGCCTATATATTACCTCATGTGCTTTAACCATATGAGGAGATAAAATGCAGAACTGAAAGGTAAACAAATGAAATGCAGGTTTAGTCAATCTCCATGGTTAATTGATGTTACTGGTGGGACACCAAACTTAGTCTCATGCATTCACCCTTGATTTTCTTTCTCTGTTAGTGCAGTCACATTGGTGTGGAACACCAAACTTAATTCCTCACAATACACAGAAATTGAACTAACTGTTTATTCTACGGAATATAAAGAAAACAGGTTACCTAAGGTTGGGTTGCCTCCCAACAAGCGCTCTTTTAATGTCATTAGCTTGACATGTTGTTCTTAACTTTCTTCCCCTTCTTCCAGTTTGTTAAGAGGAATGACCTCAAGGAGAGAGAAGAGCAAGTTGATGTCCCCTGCTTTGGCCTCTTCCCAACAAGCTTTCTTTTGTTATTCGCTTGATTTGCTTTGCTTGTTTGGGCAGCAGGGTTTGGATTACTTATGGTTGACCTTTTCTTCTTCATAGATGTGGTCTTTTGCCTTTTGGTCACAACCCTTCTTTCAGTGCCTTTGTTAGTTGCCTGCACTTCTTTGATATCAAGACTTGGTTGTCGTGTGATTATTGTAGTATCCGCTTCATCAAAAACCTCTAGAGTTGGTGGTTCAATGCATCCTTCTTCCATGTAGCTCTCTGCTTCACTTGAAAGTGGACTCTCCTGATTGACTTTCTCTTTTTTTTCTACATGATGTTCCATTGAGTCCTTTGGGAGTGAGTCTTTATGTTCCTCTGTCACCTCAATTAGCCTTTGTGGAAGTGAAGTCCTAGGCTCACATACCTCCACAACCTCCTTCTCCATTGAAGTTTCACTTGATACAAGGACCTCTTTATCTTGTCCTTCCAAATCTTCCTCCATACCCACAGATTGGCCCTCATCCTCCTTGCTTAGCACTACTAAATGCTTACTCATTTGGTCTAAGTGCTCATCCATCTTTTCGAAGAGGATTCCTCGTTCTTTCCAGTATTGTTCTTGACTTTCCAAGAATTCTCTAGCTCTCTCCTGAGATTCTAAGGCACTTTGAAGGAGATCCTCAACTGCTAGTTCAAGGGATGAAGATTGAGAGAAATTTTGTGGACATGGCTGTGTTGTGGTGAAGTTATTTTCAGGAGTATGGAATGAGTTTTGTGAGTAATGAAATGAATTTAGTGGTTGATGAAATGAGTTGTATGGATCTGGGCAGAAACTTTGTGTTGAGGCATATTCAAGTGATGAAGAATTTTCAAATGAGAAACTGGGGGGTGGGGTTAGATAATTTTGCATGAATGAATTGAAGGTACTCCCAAGTGATGATGGCTCTTGATAAGTGAAGTATGAACTAGTAAATGCTCCTTAATTTTGATCCTTCCACCCACAACTTGAGTAATTGTCGAATTCATCACCATATAGATCATCTTGTGTCTCTGGGAGGTGTTTATACTCTATCATTCCTTGTTGATACTCCCATCTACCATTAGCATAATGACATGAATCATTTTGTGGTGTTGGGAAATATCCCAAGAAATTGTCTTGATTATTTTGTGGCCCTGGAGCATATTTCTACTGGGTGGATTGCTCATAATCTGTCATTTCTTGGTGATATTCACAGCCACCATTAGGATAATAACTTGAATCATCTTGTGGTGGTGGACAATATCCCATATGATATGATTGATCAAAATATGAAGTATACTCCATTTGAATTTTGTAAAACACAATCTCCAAGAAAAATTGAAATTCCTTATGTCAGAGATAAGGAGTCTTTAGCGAGGCAATAACACAGACACCTTAGTAGCAAGAGAAAATAGAAAATTAAAAGAACTTAAATGACAAAAATAAAAAAATGTCTAATCTAGGTATCAACCACCGGTAGTTTGTTAATCACAATTAATCCCCAGTAATGGCGCCAAAAACTTGATACGTAAAATATTAATTTTGAAGTATTTATCGGCAAGTATATCGGGTCGTATCAAGTAATAAAACTCACAAGAGTGAGGTTGATCCCACGAGGATTAAAGGATTAAGCAGTCAATGGTTGGTTGATTATTCTAGTTAGATGGTTCATATTGGAGTGATAACCAAACAAGAAATATAAATGGCTGGAAATTAAAAGGAAGTAATATAGTGCAAGGAAAGTAAATAACGTAAAAGTAACGTGCAAGAAAATAAAGTGCTAGAAAGTAAAATTGCAAGGAATAGGAAGTACAAGAAAGTAAAGTGCAAGAAAGTAAATGACAGAAAGGTAAATAACTAGAAGTAAAACTAAAAGAAAAGCATTAGGATCAAGAGATATTGCATTCTCAGGATCAACCATTCTCATTTCCTCTTCAATGATACAATTATTGATCTCTTGGCAAATCATGAGTAACCAAACCCCAATCTCTTGGTGATTTGATTTCTCTTAACATAAACAATTGCCAATCTCTTGATCGAATTGGTCATGAGAAGAGATGAAGTTTAATTTCTGATTCAAAGGCCACACAACCCTCAAAACCTCAATCCAAAGTGGTTACATCTCACATACCAGCTAAGAATATATTGATCTAGAGGATTATGAGAGAAGAGCCTCAAACTGAATTCCATGATCCCTTTCTCAAGGCTCACATGTAATTCAAGTAGATCCAATCCCCCTCTCGGTAGTAATTGGATATATGAAGCACAAAGACTCTCTCTAAAGCAAATATAAAAGAAGAATTAAAGATGAAGAATGAAATTAAATCAATCCATTGAACTACAATAGAGCTCTCTTTCCCAATGAAAAGAGTTAGTAATTCATAACTAAAATATTTTCAAATTAAGAAAGAAATGAAAGAGAAGAAGAGTATGTGAAGGGAGAGTCTGAAGACCCATCCCAGTATGGTGTGTGAAGATTGAAACTAAGGCCTATTTATAAGCTAACCTAAATTACAAATTCAAATGAAACAAATTACAATCAAATGAAAATTAACTATTTTAGATGATTCTTGTGTCCTTGATTGATTGATATTTATGGGCTTTAATTTAACCAAAACCAAGCTCTAGGGGGTCACATGGGCGTTATTGTCACCAACGCCTTCACAAGCCCAAGTTGGCAACGTGTGTGTTATCTTCTCTGGGCTGTAACTTGGTGGGGGCGTCGCTAACTCAGGTTGGCAATGTGCTCTTCTGCTCCTTGGATTCAAGATCCTTGTTCTTGTTTTTGGGGCTTAAAGATGACTATGGTTTCAGCTTCAATTTAATGTCTCACTACACACTATTATACATTGTTGGAAAGCTCTGAATGTCAAATTTCGAACGCAACTAAAAGTACCTTAATTGGATCTCTGCCGCTCAAGTTATGCTCCATTTAAGGAGACAAGGTCAGCCTGCCAGAATCGCAGGCGTTTTTGGTGGACATGCAGGCGTTTTACTACAGGTTGATACCATGTTCATCTATGCACATTCAGGGCAGGTTTTCTCCCTTAGATTTATTTTCCACCATGTAATGCCGTATATTCCTGGAAAGCTCTTGATTCCTATTTTTCAATTTCACTAGAATTATCTCATTTAGAACTTTGTAGCTCAAGTTATTTTTATTTGAAGAAGATCAGGTCAGGCTGCCAAGAATTCCAAAAAGTTGCATTGCTAACTTGAGTTCTAAGTTGCCAACGTGCTTGTTGTCATCCTGGAGCTTGAATTTCATATTAGAGTTGGCAAGTTGAGTTGCCAATGTGCTTGTTGTCCTCCTAGAGCTTGAATTGCATATTGGAGTTGGCAACTTGAGTTGCCAACGTGCTCCTCATCCTCCTGGAGCTTGAATTTCATATTGGAGTTGGCAACATGAGTTGCCAACGTGCTCCTCTTCTTTCCTTGGAGCCAAGATCTTGTATTGGAGTTGCTAACTCAAGTTGGCAACTTACTGTTGGAGTTGGCAACGCCTTTAGTGGCTTCCTTCTTTCTCCAAGGCTTTCTTGCTCCATCACCTATCATTAACCAAAGAACTTGCCTCAAAGTTTTGCCATTCTATGCAACCAATTTCAAGAAATTCATTCATACTAATTCATTTATAAGTTCCTTGAATTATTTGCATGAATTTGGCCAATGTTTACCTAGTTCTTGGTATTTTAATGCATGGAGATAAAACTCATCAAAATACTTGTTTATTTCAAAGAAAGTGAATGAAATTAAGCTAAAACTTCTTAAACTAACTAGCTAATATAGCAAAGATGCAAATGCATCAAGTGTTACATTTGGCAAGTGCCAATCGAGTATCCTCAGTCAGCAGGAGCGAATCCACAAAATCAGTAGCCCAAAATTCTTTTCCCAGTACACAACCAAAAGAGGTTGGGAAAAGGACATTAGAAGATTAGAAGGTTCTTTAACTTTCTTCTTCAACTTCTTCTTTTCCAGATAATGGGTGGGAGAGTCTCCTTCCAGGTTATAGACTTCAGAACCTTGTCCTTCTTTGCTACTTTCAAACATAGAAGGTGGTCGCAGATTTGCCACTAGGGTTAATCGAGACGTTAAGTTGAGATCGTAACCTCTTCTTCATCACAGCAATAGCTACAATAATCCCTCTAGCCATGGTATCTACAAAAAATAAAAGAAAAGAAGGCTTTCATCAGCACATAAAATCAGAAGAAAAGAATTGAAAGTTTAAAGGCTTACCAACAGCATTCCAAGCAACATTCTTGTCAACTATGATGTCCCTCAAACTTATAGGACAATCATTTTGTAGGCCCATGAGCATGTTAATGTTTAGGGGCTCGGAAGCATTAATTCTGTGGACTCGGATTTTTTAGGATGAGCCATTAAAGTTTTAGTACAGGTTAAAACTTTTTTTCATCCTCTAAAGTCATGTGAAGAATTTCTCTTTAAATCCGTGATAGGATTCCTAAAAAAAGTTAAATATTCTTATATTTGAGTTACCTCGAAAAGAGATGAACCCATGGCCCTGGGAGCTAAAAGGCATGGTTAAAGTGAAAATATAAAAAAAAACTCTAATTGAGAGCTCGAGGTCTAAAAATGAACACAGCAGTAAAAAATTACAAATGATGGCCCAGCTGTTTAGGTGAAGTTGAGAAGGAGCGCATCCAATATGCTTCAAAATGTTCATCTAAAAATTGAAAAATGGAAGTCAGACTCCAAGTCAGGAAAAGAAACTTGAATATCCATGATGAGCAGATAATTTATACGCTTTTTGGCATTGTTTTTAGATATTTTTTAGTAGGATATAGTTACTTTTAGAGATGTTTTCACTAGTTTTTATGCTAAATTCACATTTCTGGACTTTACTATGAGTTTGTGTGTTTTTCTGTGATTTCAGGTAATTTCTAGCTGAAATTGAGGGACTTGAGCAAAACTCTGATAAAAGGGTGACAAAGGACTGCTGATGTTGTTGGATTCTGACCTCCTTGCACTCGAAATGGCATTTCTGGAGCTACATAGCTACAAATGGCGCGCTATCAATGGCGTTGGAAAGTAGACATCCAGAGCTTTCCAGCAACATATAATAGTTCATACTTTATTCATGATTAGATGATGTAAACTAGCGCTCAACGCTAGTTCCATGCTGCATTCTGGAGTCAAACACCAGAAACACGTCACGAACCAGAGTTGAACGCCAAAAACACGTTACAACTTTACGTTCAACTCCAATAGAAGCCTCAGATCGTGTAAATCTCAAGCTCAGCCCAAGCACACACCAAGTGGGCCCCGGAAGTGGATTTCTGCATCAATTACCTACTTCTGTAAATCCTAGTAGCTAGTCTTGTATAAATAAGACATTTTACTATTGTATTAGACGTCTTTTGACCACGTTACATCTTTGGTCTTGGTTTCATTCCATTATTCATCTTAGGAGACTATTGATCACGTTTTGGGGGCTGGCCATTCGGCCTTGCCTGAACCTTCATCACTTATGTATTTTCAACGGTGGAGTTTCTACACACCATAGATTAAGGGTGTGGAGCTTTGCTGTACCTCGAGTTTTAATGCAATTACTACTATCTTTTATTCAATTTCAATCTTATTTCTGTTCTAAGATACTATTCGTACTTCAACCTGATGGATGTGATGATCCGTGACACTCATCATCATCCGTCCCTATGAACGCATGCCTGACAACCACTTTTGTTCTACAAGCGAAAGCTAGAGTGTGTATCTATTGGATTCCTGATGTACGACGAATGGTTGCCCTCGCCTGACAACCGAGCCTTCCATTCTGTGAGATCAGAGTCTTCGTGGTATAAGCTAAAATTGATGGCGGCATTCATGAGAATCCGAAAAGTCTAAACCTTGTGTGTGGCATTTCGAGTAGGATTCCGTGATTGAATGACTGTGACGAGCTTCAAACTCACAATTGTTGGGCGTGATTACAAACGCAAAAGAATCAAGGGATTCTATTCCAACATGATCGAGAACTGACTGATGATTAGCCATGCCGTGACAGAGCATTTAGACCTTTTTCACTGAGAGGATGGGATGTAGCCATTGACAATGGTGATGCCCTACATACAGCTTGCCATGGAAAGGAGTAAGAAGGATTGGATGAAGGCAATAGGAAAGCAGAAATTCAGAAGGAGCACAGCATCTTCATACGCCTATCTGAAATTCCCATCGATGATCTACATAAGTATTTCTATCTTTATTTTTAGTTTATTTATTATTATTATTCGAAAACTCCATAACCATTTGTTATCCGCCTGACTGAGATTTACAAAATGACCATAGCTTGCTTCATACCAACAATCTCTGTGGGATCGACCCTTACTCACGTAAGGTTTATTACTTGGACGACCCAGTACACTTGCTGGTTAGTTGAGCGAAGTTGTGAAATTATGTTTAGACCATGGCATTGAGAACCAAGTTTTTTGGGGCCATTACCTGGGAATCAATTTTGAACAACAATTTAAGTATGAATCACAATTTCGTCCACCAAGTTTTTGGCGCCGTTGCCGGGGATTGTTTGAGTTTGGACAACTAACGGTTCATCTTGTTGCTCAGTTAGGTAATTTTCTTTTTGTTTTATTTTCAAAAATTTTTCAAAAATCTTTCAAAAAAATTTTTTCCCTTTGTTTTTGAAAATTATTCTAAATTTTTAAGAATGAATTCTAAAGTTTCAAAATGGAATGCTAAAGCTTGGCTGGCCATCAAGCTTTAGACTAATCTGGTATGATTCCTGGAATCTTGATTGAGGACTGTGAATTCATTACTTCCTTTTTCCTATATGTTTTTCGAAAAATATAAAATAAAATCCAAAAAAAATTATAAAATCATAAAATCCAAAAATATTTTATGTTTCTTGTTTGAGTCTTGAGTCAAATTTTAAGTTTGATGTCAATTGAATGATTTTAAAAAATTTTGCATTTTTTTCGAAAATTCATGCATTCATAGTGTTCGTCATGATCTTCAAGTTGTTCTTGATAAGTCTTCTTGTTTGATCTTGATGTCTTCTTGTTTTGTATCTTTTGTTGTTTTTCATATGCATTTTTGCATTCATAGTGTCCAAACATTAAAGATTTCTATGTTTGGTGTCTTGCATGTTTTCTTTGCATAAAAATTTTTTCAAAAATATGTTCTTGATGTTCATCATGATCTTCAAAGTGTTCTTGGTGTTCATCTTGACATTCATAGTGTTCTTGCACACATAATTGGTTTTGATCCAAAATCCTCATGTTTTGGGTCATAATTATGTTTTTCTCTCTCATCATTAAAAATTCAAAAGAATAAAAAAATATCTTTTCCTTTTTTCTCTCAAAATTTCGAAAATTTGAGTTGACTTAGTTAAAAAATTTTAAAATTAGTTGTTTCTTGTAAGTCAAGTCAAATTTTCAATTTTAAAAATCTTATCTGTTCAAAATATTTTTCAAAAATCAATTCTTTTTTCATTTTTTATTTATTTTCGAATTTTTTATTTTAATTTTTCAAAATCATTTTCTTAATTTTATTTCAAAATTTTCGAAACTTAACCAACAAGTGATGTGATTGATTCAAAAATTTGTAGTTTGTTACTTTCTTGTTAAGAAAGGTTCAATCTTTAAATTCTTGAATCATATCTTTTAGTTTCTTGTTAGTCAAGTTATCAATTTTAATTTTAAAAATTAAATCTTTTAAGCATATCTTTTTATCATATCTTTTATATCATATCTTTTTCAAAATTTTATCTTTTTCAAAATTTTGAATTTAAAATATCTTTTCCAACTTCTTATCTTCTTATCTTTTCAAAATTGATTTTCAAATCTTTTTCAATTAACTAACTAACTCTTTGTTTGTTTCTTATCTTTTTCAAAACAACTTAACTACTTCTCCCTCTCTAATTTTCGAAAATATCTTCCCCTTTTTCAAAATTTTTCTTACATTAATTAATTGTTTCAACTTTTAATTTTAATTTTATTTCTTATCTTTATTTTCGAAAATCATTAACCCCTTTTCAAAAATTATTTTCGAAAACTTCTCTCCCTCATCTTATTCTATTTATTTATTTATTTACTAACACCTCTCTTCACCTCTCTTCATCTCAGATCACTACCCCTATCCTCACCCTTGTGTTTGAATTATTCATTCTTCTTCACTCTTATTCCCTTTCTTCTTCTACTAACAATAAGGAACCTCTTTACTGTGACATAGAGGATTCCTCTTCTTTTTCTATTCTCTTCTCCTTCATATGAGCAGGAACAAGGAAAAAGGCATTCTTGTTGAAGCTGATCCAGAACCTGAAAGGACTCTGTAGAGGAAACTAAGAGAAGCTAAATTACAACAATCCAGAGACAACCTTGCTAAAATTTTTGAACAAGAAAAAGAGATGGCAGCCAAACCCAACAACAATAATGCAAGAAGGATGCTTGGTGATTATACTGCACCTACGTCCAAGTTTGATGGAAGAAGCATCTCAATTCCTGCCATTGGAACAAACAATCTTGAGCTGAAACCTCAATCAGTTGCTCTAATGCAACAAAACTGCATGTTTCATGGACTTCCATCAGAAGATCCCTACCAGTTCTTAACTGAGTTCTTGCAGATCTGTGAGACTATAAAGACTAATAGAGTAGATCCTGAAGTCTACAGGCTCATGCTTTTCCCTTTTGCTGTAAGAGACAGAGCTAGAGCATGGTTGGACTCTCAACCTAAACATAGCCTGGACTCCTGGGATAAGCTGGTCACGGCCTTCTTGGCTAAGTTTTTTCCTCCTTAAAAGCTGAGCAAGCTTAGAGTGGATGTTCAGACCTTCAAACAAAAAGATAGTGAATCCCTCTATGAAGCTTGGGAAAGATAGAAGCAGATGACCAAAAGATGTCCTTCTGACATGTTTTCAGAATGGACCATGATAGATATATTCTATTATGGTCTATCTGAGTTCTCTAAGATGTCACAGGAGCATTTTGTAGGTGGATCCATTCACCTAAAGAAAATGCCTACAGAAGCTCAAGAACTTATTGACATGGTTGCAAATAACCAGTTCATGTACACTTCTGAGAGGAATTCCGTGAATAATGGGACGCCTCAAAGGAAGGGAGTTCTTGAAATTGATGCTCTGAATGCCATATTGGCTCAGAACAAAATGTTGACTCAGCAAGTCAACATGATTTCTCAAAGTCTGAATGGATGGCAAAATGCTTCCAACAGTATTAAAGAGGCATCTTCTGAAGAAGAAGCTTATGATCCTGAGAACCTTGCAATAGCAGAGGTAAATTATATGGGTGAACCTTATGGAAACACCTATAATTCATCATGGAGAAATCATCCAAATTTCTCATGGAAGGATCAACAAAAGCCTCAACAAGGCTTTAATAATGGTGGAAGAAATAGGCTCAGCAATATCAAGCCTTATCCATCATCTTCTCAGCAACAGACAGAGAATTCTGAACAGAGCACCTCTAACTTAGCAAACTTAGTCTCTGATCTGTCTAAGGCCACTTTAAGTTTCATAAGTGAAACAAGGTCCTCCATTAGAAATCTGGAGGCACAAGTGGGCCAGCTGAGTAAGAAAATCACTGAAACTCCTCCTAATACTCTCCCAAGGAATACTGAAGAGAATCCAAAAAGAGAGTGCAAGGCCATTGATATAATCAATATGGTCGAACCTAGAGAGGAAGGAGAGGACGTGAATCCCATTGAGGAAGATCTCATGGGACGTCTCTCAAGTAAGAAGGAGTTCCCTATTGAGGACCCAAGGGAATCTGAGGCTCACATAGAGACCATAGAGATCCCATTAAACCTCCTTCTGCCATTCATGAGCTCTGAAGACTATTCTTCCTCTGAAGAGGATGAAGATGCAACTGGAGAGCAAGTTGCTCAATATTTAGGAGCTATCATGAAGCTAAATGCCAAGTTATGTGGTAATGAGACTTGGGAAGGTGAACCTACCTTGCTCATTAGTGAACTAGATACATGGGTTCAGTAAACTTTACCTCAAAAGAGACAAGATCCTAGCAAATTCGTAATACCCTACACCATAGGCACCATGATCTTTGAAAAAGCTCTGTGTGACCTGGGGTCAGGCATAAATCTTATGCCACTCTCTGTAATGGAAAAGCTGGGGATCATTGAGGTACAGCCTGCCATATTTTCATTGCAAATGGCAGACAAGTAAGACAAACTTATGGATTGGTAGAGGACGTGTTGGTAAAGGTTGAAGGCCTTTACATCCCTACTGATTTCATAATCTTAGACACTAGGAAGGAGGAGGATGAATGCATCATCCTTGGAAGACCTTTCCTAGCCACAGCAGGAGCTGTGATAGATGTTAACAGAGGAGAATTAGTCCTTCAATTGAATGGGGACTATCTTGTGTTTAAGACTCAAGGATCTTCTTCTTTAATAATGGAGAGGAAGCATGAAAAGCTTCTCTCAATACAGAGTCAAACAAAGCCCCCACAATCAAACTCTAAGTTTGGTGTTAAGAGGCCACAGCCAAACTCTAAGTTTGACGTTGAATCCCCACATCCAAACTCTAAGTTTGGTGTTGGGAGTCTACAACATTGACCTGATTACCTGTGTGGCTCCATGAGAGCCCACTGTCAAGCTATTGACATTAAAGAAGCGCTTATTGGGAGGCAACCCAATTTTTATTTATATAATTTTATTTTTCTTTTATTGTTCTTTATTGTTTTATTAGGTTCATGATCATTTGGAGTCACAAAAAAAATACTAAAATTAAAAACAGAATCAAAAACAGCAGAAGAAAAATCACGCCCTGGAGGAAGGACTTACTAGCGTTCAAACGCCAGTAAGGAGCATCTGGCGTTCAACACCAGAACAGAGCATGGATCTGGCATTGAACGCCAGAAACAAGCAGCATCCTGGCGTTTGAATGCCAGGAATATACCCTGAGGAGAGCTGGCGCTGAACGCCAAAAACAAGCATGGAATTGGCGTTCAACGCCAGAAACATGCTGCAGTTGGGCGTTGAACGCCCAACATAAGCATCACTTCGGCGTTTAAATGCTAGAATTGTATGCAAAGGCGTTTTACATGCCTAATTGGTGCAGGGATGTAAATTCTTGACACCTCAGGATTTGTAGACCCCACGGGATCATCTCAGGATCTGTGGACCCTACAGGATCCCCACCAACCTCAACTCACCCTCTCTCCTCTTATTCACATTCATCCTCTCTTCCCCATAAACACTCTTCCCCAAAAACCCTTCACCAATCACCTCAATCTCTCTTTCCAGTTAACCCCTTTACCACTCACATCCTCCCACTCTTCCCCATAAACCCCACCTACCTTCAAAATTCAAAATCACTTTCCCACCCAACCCACCCAATATGGCCGAACCTTTACCCCTCTCCCTCCACTATAAATACCCTTCCATTCTTCTTCATTTTCACACAACACAACCCTCTCTTCTCCACCTTGGCCAAAACATAACCTTCTCTCCTTCTCCTCCATATCTTCTTCTTCTTCATCTATTATTTTTTCTCTTGCTCAAGGGCAAGCAATATTTTAAGTTTGGTGTGGTAAAAGCATAGCTTTTTATTTTTCCATAACCATTAATGGCACCTAAGGCCAGAGAAACCTCTAGAAAAGGGAAAGGGAAGACAAAAGCTTCCACCTCCGAGTCATGGGAGATGGAGAGATTCATCTCCAAAGCCCATCAAGACCACTTCTATGATGTTATGGCTAAGAAGAAGGTGATCCCTGAGGTCCCTTTCAAGCTCAAGAAAAATGAGTTCCCGGAGATTCGACATGAGATCCAAAGAAAAAGTTGGGAAGTTCTGACCAACCTCATTCAACAAGTCAGAATCTTGATGGTTCAAGAGTTCTATGCCAATGCATGGATCACTAGGAACCATGATCAAAGTATGAACCCGAATCCAAAGAACTATCATACAATGGTTCGGGGGAAATACTTAGATTTTAGACCGGAAAATGTGAGGTTGGCATTCAACTTGCCCATGATGCAAGGAGATGCACACCCCTACACAAGAAGGGTTAACTTTGATCAAAGGTTGGACCAAGTCCTTATGGACATATGTGTTGAAGGAGCTCAATGGAAAAGAGACTCCAAAGGCAAGCCGCTTCGATTAAGAAGACTGGACCTCAAGCCTGTGGCTAGAGGATGGTTCGAGTTCATCCAACGCTCCATCATCCCCACTAGCAACCGATCTGAAGTTACTGTGGATCGGGCCATCATGATTCATAGCATCATGAATGGAGAGGAAGTAGAAGTTCATGAAGTCATATCTCTTGAATTCCACAAAATAGCCGAAAAGCCCTCTACCTTGGCAAGGCTAGCTTTTCCTCATCTTATTTGCCATCTATGTTACTCAGCCAGAGTCATCATAGAAGGAGACATCCCCATTAAGGAGGATAAGCCCATCACTAAGAAAATGATGGAGCAAACAAGAGAGCCCACTTATGGAACCCAAGAGACGCATGAGGAAGCTCATCACCAAGAAATCCCGGAGATGCCTCAAGGGATGCACTTTTCTCCCAACAACTATTGGGAACAACTCAACACTTCTCTAGAAGACTTGAGTTACAATATGGATCAATTAAGGGTGGAACATCAAGAGCACTCCATCATTCTCCATGAAATTAGAGAAGATCAAAGAGCAATGAGGGAGGAGCAACAAAGGCAAGGAATAGACATAGAAGAGCTCAAGGACATCATTGGTTCTTCAAGAAGAAAGTGCCACCATCACTAAGGTGGACTCATTCCTTGTTTTTATTTTTTCTGTTTTTCGTTTTCTATGCCTTATGTGTGTTTATGTTTTGTGTCTCCACTTCATGATCATTAGTATGTAGTAACTATGTCTTAAGGCTATGAATAATTCCATAAATCCTTCACCTCTCTTAAATGAAACATGTTTCTAATTCAAAAGAACAAGAAGTACATAAATTTCAAAATTATCCTTGAATTTAGTTTAATTATATTGATGTGGTGACAATACTTTTGTTTTCTGAATGAATGCTTGAACAGTGCATAATTTTGATCTTGTTGTTTTTGAATGTTAAAATTGTTGGCTCTTGAAAGAATGATGAACAAAGAGAATATTATTGACAATTTGAAAAATCATGAAAATTGATTCTTGAAGCAAGAAAAAGCAGTGAAAAAGCAAAAGCTTGTGAGAAAAAAAAATTTAGAAAGAAAAAGAAAAAACAAGCAGAAAAAGCCAATAAACTTAAAACCAAAAGGCAAGGGTAAAAAGGATCCAAGGCTTTGAGCATCAATGGATAGGAGGGCCCAAGGAAATAAAATCCAGGCCTAAGCGGCTAAATCAAGCTGTCCCTAACCATGTGCTTGTGGCATGCAGGTCCAAGTGAAAAGCTTGAGACTGAGTGGTTAAAGTTGTGATCCAAATCAAAAAGAGTGTGCTTAAGAACTCTGGACACCTCTAACTGGGGACTTTAGCAAAGCTGAGTCACAATCTGAAAAGGTTCACCCAGCTATGTGTCTGTGGCATTTATGTATCTGGTGGTAATATTGGAAACCAAAGTGCTTAGGGCCACGGCCAAGACTAATAAAAGTAGTTGTGTTCAAGAATCAACATACTTAACTAGGAGAATCAATAACACTATCTGAAATTCTAAGTTCCTATAGATACCAATCATTCTAAACTTCAAAGGAGAAAGTGAGATGCCAAAACTGTTCAGAAGCAAAAGCTACAAGTCTCGCTCATCTAATTAGAATTAATATTCATTGATATTTTGGGATTTATAGTATATTCTCTTCTTTTTATCCTAATTGATTTTCAGTTGCTGGGGACAAGCAACAATTTAAGTTTGGTGTTGTGATTAGTGGATAATTTATACGCTTTCTGGCATTTTTTTAGATAGTTTTTAGTAGGATATAGTTACTTTTAAGGATGTTTTCATTAGTTTTTATGCTAAATTCATATTTTTGGACTTTACTATGAGTTTGTGTATTTTTGAAATTGAGGGACCTGAGCAAAACTCTGATAAAAGGGTGACAAAGGACTGCTGATGCTGTTGGATTCTGACCTCCCTGCACTCGAAATGGATTTTTTGGAGCTATAGAACCCCAAATGGTGCACTCTCAACAGCGTTGGAAAGTAGACATCCATAGCTTTCCAGAAATATATAATAGTCTATACTTTATTCGTGATTAGATGACATAAACTGGCGCTCAACGCTAGTTCCATGCTGCATTCTGGAGTCAAATGCCAGAAACACGTCACGAACCAGAGTTGAACGCCAAAAACACGTTACAACTTGGCGTTCAACTCCAATAGAAGCACCAACTCGTGTAAAGCTCAAGCTTAGCCCAAGCACACACCAAGTGGGCCCCGAAAGTGGATTTCTGCATCAATTACTTACTTTTGTAAACCCTAGTAGCTAGTCTAGTATAAATAGGACATCTATTGTATTAGACGTCTTTTGACCACATTACATCTTTGGTCTCGGTTTTATTCCATTATTCATCTTAGGAGACTATTGATCTCGTTTTGGGGGCTGGCCATTCGGCCATGCCTGAACCTTCATCACTTATGTATTTTCAACGGTGGAGTTTTTACACACCATAGATTAAGGGTGTGGAGCTCTGCTGTACCTCGAGTTTTAATGCAATTACTACTATCTTTTATTCAATTTCAATCTTATTTCTGTTCTAAGATACTACTCGTACTTTAACCTGATGGATGTGATGATCCGTGACACTCATCATCATCCGTCCCTATGAACGCGTGCCTGACAACCACTTCCGTTCTACAAGCGAAAGCTAGAGTGTGTATCTCTTAGATTTCTGATGCACGACGCATGGTTGCCCTCGCCTGACAATCGAGCCTTCCATTCCGTGAGATCAAAGTCTTCGTGGTATAAGCTAGAATTGATGGCAGCATTCATGAGAATCCAGAAAGTCTAAACCTTGTTTGTGGTATTCTGAGTAGGATTCCGGGATTGAATGACTATGAAGAGCTTCAAACTCGCGATTGTTGGGTGTGATGACAAATTCAAAAGAATCAAGGGATTCTATTCCAACATGATCGAGAATCGACAGATGATTAGTCGTGTCGTGACAGAGCATTTGGACCTTTTTCACTGAGAGGATGGGATGTAACCATTGACAACGGTGATGCCCTACATACAGCTTACCATGGAAAGGAGTAAAAAGGATTGGATGAAGGCAGTAGGAAAGCAGAGATTCAGAAGGGGCACAGCATCTTCATACGCCTATCTGAAATTCCCATCGATGATCTACATAAGTATTTCTATCTTTATTTTCAGTTTATTTATTATTATTATTCGAAAACTCCATAACCATTTATTATATTCCTGACTGAGATTTACAAGATGACCATAGCTTACTTCATACCAACAATCTCTGTGGGATCGACCCTTACTCACGTAAGGTTTATTACTTGGACGACCTAGTACACTTGCTGGTTAGTTGAGCGAAGTTGTGAAATTATGTTTAGACTATGGCATTGAGCACCAAGTTTTTTAGGGCCATTACCTGGGAATCAATTTTGAACAACAATTTAAGTATGAATCACAATTTCGTCTACTAAGTTTTTGGCACCATTGCCAGGGATTGTTTGAGTTTGGACAACTGACGGTTCATCTTGTTGCTCAGATTAGGTAATTTTCTTTTTGTTTTATTTTAAAAAATTTTTCAAAAATCTTTAAAAAAAAATTTTCCCTTTGTTTTTGAAAATTATTCTAAATTTTTAAGAATGAATTCTAAAGTTTCAAAATGGTATGCTGAAGCTTGGCTGGCCATCAAGCTTTAGACTAACCTGGTATGATTCCTGGAATCTTGATTGAGGACTGTGAATTCATTACTTCCTTTTTCCTATATGTTTTTCCAAAAATATAAAATAAAATCCAAAATAAATTATAAAATCATAAAATCCAAAAATATTTTATGTTTCTTGTTTGAGTCTTGAGTCAAATTTTAAGTTGGTGTCAATTGCATGATTTTAAAAATTTTTGCATTTTTTTCGAAAATTCATGCATTCATAGTGTTCTTCATGATCTTCAAGTTGTTCTTGATAAGTCTTCTTGTTTGATCTTGATGTCTTCTTGTTTTGTATCTTTTGTTGTTTTTCATATGCATTTTTGCATTCATAGTGTCTAAACATTAAAGATTTCTAAGTTTGGTGTCTTGCATGTTTTCTTTGCATCAAAATTTTTTCAAAAATATGTTCTTGATGTTCATCATGATCTTCAAAGTGTTCTTGGTGTTCATCTTGACATTCATAGTGTTCTTGCATACATAATTGGTTTTGATCTAAAATCCTCATGTTTTGGGTCATAGTTATGTTTTTCTCTCTCATCATTAAAAATTCAAAAAAATAAAAAATATCTTTTTCCTTTTTTCTCTCAAAATTCGAAAAATTGAGTTGACTTAGTCAAAAATTTTTAAAATTAGTTGTTTCTTGCAAGTCAAGTCAAATTTTCAATTTTAAAAATCTTATCTTTTCAAAATCTTTTTCAAAAATCAATTCTTTTTTCATTTTTTTATTTATTTTTGAATTTTTTTATTTTAATTTTTCAAAATCTTTTTCTTAATTTTATTTCAAAATTTTCGAAACTTAACCAACAAGTGATGTGATTGATTCAAAAATTTGAAGTTTGTTACTTTCTTGTTAAGAAAGGTTCAATCTTTAAATACTAGAATCATATCTTTTAGTTTCTTGTTAGTCAAGTAATCAATTTTAATTTTAAAAATTAAATCTTTTTAATCATATCTTTTTATCATATCTTTTATATCATATCTTTTTCAAATTTTTATCTTTTTCAAAATTTTAATTCTAGAAATTTTTAAACAAGATATACACGTTGATAGATGGAATTACGAAAAGTGAGGAAGAAAATCTTACTTGATTTGATGTTGAATAAATTTTAATTGGTGATACTTGGATAGCGAGTTGCTCTTCACTAGAGAAGAAGTAAAGAAGGAAGAACAAGAGGAAGGATACTGTTCTGAGGGTTACCTGAAACTGTAGGTCGATCTTGGATGAGATCTTCTGTGCTGATTGGAGCTGACGTGTCTGACTTGTTGGAGCTGTCGCGTCCGACTTGTTGGACTTGGTGGAGGTGCTGAACCTTTGTCACCGGAGGGTGGTGGTACCTGCAAGGGACTCCGATGCTTAAGTTAGCAAGGGTATTAAGCAGGTTTTTAGTAGAATCAAAGTATGAGTTATACCTGGGTGCTCCAGTGTATTTACAATGGTGTGGAGTGACCTTTTTAGATAAGATAAGTTAGTTATCTTATCTTATCCTATCTTATCTTCGAGTGAGGTCATCCTATCTTCTGGGGATCCGCCTTTATCTTTTCTGGGCTTTTAGCTGCCTTTAGATTGGGCTGTGTTCCTTCGTTTGGGCCTACTTGGGCCTCTGTGGCGTTTTGTCCGAGCTCTTTGTGGAGAGGTCGGACATTGGCCGAGCTCTTTGAGAAGAGGTCGGATAGTCTGACCTGAAGAGGTCAGTCGGCTTGTCGCTAAACATCCCGGGTCGGACAGCTTGACCCAGGGTATGAGCAGTGTCCTTGCTTGAGTTCGATCTTTCCGTGAGATCGTGCTTTTCAGAGCTTTGATCTCTTTGGAAGTTGTGTTCACGCATCTGTCTGGCTTGTTTCTTCATTGCTTTGCAATCTTTGCAAATTTTCTAGAGGTTTGGTACATCACAGTCCAACCTCTTTTGAGTGGTAGTGTGGGTTTTCTACCTTTGCCTTCTAGATCATACCTTGCTTTAAGTTTGTGATGACAACCCTCTGCTTTGGCGAACTTATCCTTGCGGCTTGATATCCGGGCTTTTAGTGACTTGTCCAATGAATTTTAAGTGTTCTTTATATAGAACCTTTTTTAGTCTCGGATGACGTTCGTAGCCCTATTTTGAGATTGTGCCTTCTTTCAGTGGAGTTGTATCCTTTTTGGCTAAGCACATTTTAGCGTTAAGTTATTTCCCAACCTTTTGGCTTGTTCTTTTTTGAAGTCGTACTTGTGCCTCTTCTTTAGCTGACATTGACCTGTATGACTTTGCCCCTGCTTGAGTTTGGATCTTTCTGTGAGATCGTGCTTTTAGAGCTTCGATCTCTTTGAGGAAGTCGTTGATGCACGAAAACTTATCTTTCAACAAATTTCCCTTCGGCAAGTATACCGAATTGTCGTCAAGTAAAAACTCACAATAGAGTGAGGTCAAATCCCACAGGGATTGATTGGTCAAGCAACTTTAGTTGGAAGAATATGCTAGTTGAGCTAAACAGAGTGTAGTTGATGTTGCAGGAAATTAAATAGCGGGAAAGTAAATTGCAGGAAATAAAGTGCAGAATCTTAAATGGGGAATCAGGGAGATGAAATGGAAATAAATGGCAGAAAGTAAAGAGAATGGGTAAGATCAGAAATGAGGAATTCATTGGGCTTAGGAGATGTTATATTCTCCGGATCAAATTCATTTTCATCTCTTCCTCAATCAAGGCATCTATTGATCTCCTTGGCAATCTTAAGTGATTGGATTCCAATTCCTTGGCAACCCAATCTCTCTAAGCATGAACAATTGCCCAATTCCTTAATTTAATTGCTCATGGGAAGAGAGGAAGTGTGGTCACTGATTATACCACATGTGTTTCTAAATCAAAATGTTCGTAGGATTACATGTCACTATATCTGCCCAGACCCCAATTTGGTCCAACCTGAGAAAGCATTTCTAGCATGATCACCTCATTCCTTTTCCAAGGCTCAGAGGAGATCCAATTATGGAGAGTTTCTTTTCCAGGACAACTAACCAATTGAATTAAGATCGAAAGCATTCTAGTAAATCAAGAGAAAAGAAAGCAGAAGAGGAATGAAAACTATAATTAATCCATCAAATTACAACAGAGCTCCCTAAACCAATGAAAGGGATTTAGTTGTTCATAGCTCTGGGAATGGAAAATGGCAGAAAAGAATACATGCTTAACAAGAAAATGCAGAAAACTGAATATACAGATGGTAGATCCCCAAAGTGCCAACCTTTTCTATAGTTCAAAACTACTCCTATATATACTACTCTTCTTGATCTTCTAGTGAGTTCTTCGAGTCTTGGATGTGGGCCTTAGATCTTGAGCTGAAGCAGTTATAATCTTTAGTGGGCTCAGCTTGCAGAAAAGTGTGAGTTAGGCATGGGCGTTAGTGATGCTAACGTTAAGTGAGAATGTGGGTTCGAGAACGTTAGTGGCAATCACCTTTTTCACTAACGTTCCAACCTCATATAATCCACGTTAACTTCAACGTTAGTGGCACTAACGTGACCACTAATGTTGCCTTATGATCCTTCGCAAGCGTTATTGGGAATCACCTTTTCCAATAACGTTGCCTTGTGCCCCTCTTTCCCTACGTTAGAGTTCACGTTAGTATAACTAACGTGACTCTTAACGTGGGCATGCCTATCTTCGAGAGCGTTAGTGACACTTACCTTTGTCACTAACGCTGCAAATGCCCCTCCTCCCCATGTTAGAGTTCACGTTGACTAGGTTAACGTGGCCACTAACGTGGTAGTGAATGCCACCTCTAACGTTAGTGCAAAGGTGAGTGTCACTAACGTTGGCTCATCAATCTCAGCTCCATGTTAACTTTCACGTTAGTGGTCTTAACATGACCACTAACATGGGCAATGCTAGCTTGATCCAATGTTAGTAACAAAGGTGAGTGTCACTAACGTTGGCATTGTCTTACCTTCCACGTTAGAGTTCACGTTAACTAAGTTAATGTGACTCTTAACGTGGCCAATTGCCATTTTGTAGCATTAGTGGTGTTCACGTTTACCACTAACGCTGGAGCTCCCTTTATCTCCACGTTAACTACCACGTTAATGTAATTAATGTGGCAATTAACGTGGGTTTATGATGGCTTCGCAGGCGTTATTGTCGACCACCTTTCTCATTAACGTTGCAAGCTCATTCCCATTCCACATTAGTGGTCACGTTAATTAGATTAACGTGGCTACTAACGTGGTTCTTCCTTGCTTCCTTTGTCCTGAAATCAAGCAAATAAAGTGCATCAAAGCTCTAGCCCAAGTCAGGAGATTATGCATTATCAATTTCTCATTCAATCCTTGCAAAATCTTCATGAAATCATGTAAAATTCACAATAGTTGCTTGAATCAAGGTGTAAGTGTATTTCATCCAAAACTTGCCTTATTCACTAAGAAAATGCATGAAACAACCCTAAAACAGTAAAGAAAAGGTCAGTGAAACTGGCCTAGATGCCTTGGCATCACAACACCAAACTTAAAGCTTGCTTGTCCCTAAGCAAGTACTAAAACATAAGAAGAATGAATGAAAGAGACAAGGTGAACAAAATAAAAGTAAAATTCTTGGTTTATGGGGTTTCATGCATAGCAACATAGGTTCATTCCTTTACTAAGTTTCAGGCCTTTATCATGCCCTTGAACACTTGTTTGATTGCATCCTTTGAGACTTCCTAATTATTGATCCTCCTTTCCCTTCCAGGATTTATTGCATTCCTTTTTAGGCTAAGTGCTTTGCAGGAGGGGGACTTTTAAAGATAAGCTTTCAGCCAACACTCCCGAACCAGTTGGTTCAAGGTGCTAGGTGTTAAGACACCTCTAAGGACTTACTTCCTCAAGTCTCTTTCCCCGATACATACACACCATAGGCACATGGTTTGTTATTTTTCTTTCTTGAGACCTTGGTATCCAGCACCTCTTTGGGTTGCTAAGTGCTCTGTAGCAAAGGTTGCTCTTGATAGTGGATTTTCAACTGATAATCCCGGATTAGTTAACCCAAGTTACTAGGTGATGAGGCACCCCTAAGAGCTTATTCATCTAGCATATCCTTTGCACATGAACACCATAGACACATGCCTCAATATTCAAACCCTTGGTACCTAGCATTATTTCTCATTGTTTTTCTTTCCTTTTCACTTTTATTGCTCTTTCTCTTTTCTTATTGGGATTTCATTATTTGGTTAGTCTCATAGGATGTGTTTCAAGCATAGGATTCAGGAGAGATAGTTTCCTTCCTACCTTGTTGGTAAACCAACTTAGCTAATTAATCACCTTACCACAAACATTCAAAATTCACTTCACAAGATAACTCCACTCTTGTTCTTTTCATAACATTTTCTTTTTGATTGGCTTAAAGGACAAGTATACATATAAGCAAGATGACTATCAACACTAGGGACATTAGACTAGTGAGCATGGACCTAAGCAACAAAATTTTAAAGCATAATTAAAGATTTCTAAGCTACTACGGAAGCATGTTCTATTTTATACATTATTTTCCTTATTTAAAGCTTTGAAAAAGATAAAACAAAGAGGGAACTCCACCACCTTTCACTTATTGGTATGCTTATGTCCTTTTGTCTTGGGGTTCTCCTTGATTGCTTGAGTCCCCATTTCCTTTGCGCTTCCCGATCAGCTTTTTCCAGAAACCAGCATCCTCCATCTTCTTCTTTAATACTTCCTTTTGCTGTTTAACCTTTCCCTCTTCTTGTTCTGTTAAGTCCTTGCGAACTGCCTCATAACTTGGAATGGCAGGGTGCAAGTTATGCATATGCCCAGTCATATAAGTTAACTTGGCCTGAGTGTTTATGCTAAATTCTTCTCGATGTAGTTGCCTTCCTTCGTTTAGCACACTGAATTCATTGAATGCTTTCATCTGGGCTATCTGGCGTTGGTTGAGTTCTTGAAGGCGTTTGTCCTAGCTCTCTTGCCTTTCGGATACTTGATTGATGGCTTGGGTGAACTGGGAGTAATGCTCATGTTGCAACTCCATTTGCTGTTTTTGCCACTCTCTTTATTGATCCATCCAACTAGAGAGTAGTTCTTCTTGACGATCCATCCTTTGAGCTTGGACATGTAGTTATTTTTCTTGTCCCTCCATATAGCTACTTGCCATATACTCAATGGCTTTCTTGATGTGAAACAGATTTATATTGGTTGGATCAGATTGTCCTTCTTGCTGGTACCCTGTTTGTTGGGGTTCTTCTTGGTGAGGTTCTTCTTAGTGGGGCTCTTCTTGTGCAGTTCTTTTCCTTATCTGAGGCCACCTTTGCTGTTGAGTGGGTGTCACATAGTTTATGCATTGGAGCGTGACTAACCTCCCAGGATTTACCCATTGTGGATTGTTGTCTTCGAATACCACCTTGGCTTTCATGCATAGTCTCAAGATGGTACTGGGGTACTGATGAACGGATTTTTGACGGTTTAGAATTTCACAAATGAATTCTCGTTGCAAGTATAGTTTCTAAACCAACAATAATCCTTTCATACAAAAGATTGTTTGTCACGAGTAACAAACCCCTAAAATTAATAACCGAAGTATTCAAACCTCGGGTCGTTCTCCCTAGGAATTGTAATGAAGTGTTTTGTTATTGGTTGTGAGTTGTTTTTGGGGTTTTAATAAGAAACATGAAAGATAAATGGCAAGAAAGTAAACTAAGGCCTAAAAAGATCTTGGCAAGGGTTGGTGGTCAAGAATCTCTATCCTAATCACTAACCACAATGTGAGAATTGGCAAGGATTAATCTCATTAAATCATCCTCTAACTAGTAGTAAAGGAAAGTCAAATGAGCTATATCAATCCTAGTCCATAAGTCCTAACTCTCCACTAATTCAATTAGTGAGAACTAGAGTCAATGGATCCCAATCATCAATTACTTGGACATTAGTAACTCAAGAGTTCCTAAGTGACCTTTCCAAGCCAAGAACATAAAACTCTACTCTAAAATCCAACCAAGCATTTCATCAAACACTTGGAAGGCATAAAAAGAAAGCATAATAAATTGGTAACAAGAATATAATCTAACAACAATTATTGAAATGAATTAACAACAACAATCAAAAGAAACACATTTATTATGAATTACCTTGATTGAATTGAAAGAGAGTAGAAGAAACAAAAGTAGATCTACAACAAAACACAAGAACAACATAAAGGAAATTACAACAAAAGAATAGAAGAAGATGAATGTAGCAACAAGGAATTGAAAGGTAGAAGTAGAAGAAAGCAAAGATTAAAACCTAGATCTAAGAACTAAACCTAATCCTAATCCTAATTCTAGAGAGAAGTGAGAGCTTCTCTCTCTAGAAACTACTTCTAAAACTAAACTATGACTAATGGTAATGAACTTATTTCCCTTTGCTCTTCAATCCTTGGCTTTAAATAGCAGTTTAGGTGCCAAAGTTGGTTGGAATTGGGCCCCACAACCCTTGAGAATTCGTTGGTCACGTTTTCATTAAAAAATCATAAACCAGCATCGACGCGTACGCGCACAGCACGCGTACGCGTCCATGGGGTGATTCGCAAGGTGCACGCAAGCGCCAGGTGCGCGCGCGCGTCCATGGGCGAGTTCAACTTCTTTGACTTTTCATGATTTCTCCACTTTGCATGCTTTCCCTCTTCACTCCTTTGATCCATTCCTAGACTTTTCAATCTGAAATCACTAACAAACACATCAAGGCATCTAGTGGAATCAAAGGTGAATCAAAATCATCAAGTTAAAGGCCTAGAAAGCATGTTTTCACATCTAAGCACAAATAAGGAGACAATCACAAAACTATGCTAATTCAATGGATAAATGTGGGTAAAAGGTGATAAAATCTCTTAAAATCAATACAAGATAAACCAAGAATCGGGGTTTATCAACCTCCCCACACTTAATCCAAGCATGTCCTCATGCTTAAACCAAGAATGAAGTAAAGGGCATGACATTTATTCAATGGAAACTAACTAAATACAATCTACCTATATGCAACTATCTAAATGAATGCAATTGCTTGGTCAAAATAAATCAATTCCCAAGAAGCATATATGCACAAGGGCTAAGGATTAGCAAGTCTAATCCACAATTGAATTGAGTTATTAAATATTTTTACAAACTTGCATGAGAAGAGATGATCATAGGTGGAAACATGTAATTGAGCATCAAACCCTCACCGGATGTGTTTACACTCTATTCACTCAAGTGTTTAGGGTTGATTCACTCAATTCTCTCCTGATCATGCTTTCCAAGATTTTATTTTCTTCTAACAATCAACATTTATTCCATGCATGCATACAAGTATCATGAGGTCTTTTCTTTGGTTGTAAAGGGGCTAGGGTCAAGGTATGATGCATATATGGTTAAGTGAGCTTGAGATTTGAATCATTGATAAGCTTAAACTTCCCACCTAACCTATGACATTCTATACAATTTCAAAGCTAACCTAACTACCCATTTCTCACTTTTTCACATACTCATGCAATTTCTTTTCATTTCACAACACATATGCATTGAGTTTTATTGGACCTTGCTTTGGGGCATTTTGTCCCCTTTTTATTACTTTCTTTTTCTTCTTTTTCTTTCTTTTTCTATTTTTTTTCCTTTTCCATATTATTTTTCTTTTCTTTTTCTTTTGTTTTTCTCATTTTTTTCTTTCTATATACAAGAACCTCAATGCATAAGGTTTTACATTTGATCAATACATGAGTATGTACCCAATTCCCAATATTTTCAATAAAAATACAAAACTACCCTTTTATTCACCCAATGTCCCAAGATTCCCACACTTGAATGCTACTCACACACACTAGCCTAAGCTAATCAAAGATCCAAATAAGGTCATTTATTGTTTTCCGCTTTAGGCTTGTAATGTGCTAAAATTAAGAACAAGTGGCTTAATCGTATGCTCAAATTTGGCTAACAATGGAAGATAAAAGGTAAGGCTTTTTGGGTAAGTGAGTTAAATGAAATGATGGCCTCAATCATATAAATGCATAAATACACAAAATAATGGATATAAAGGAATAAACAAATCAAAGATTACATTCATAGAAAGAGATTAATGCACACAAAAAGGAAAATAAGTGGTTATAAGATGTAACCACACCATTAGGCTCAAAACTCACTTGCTTGTGTTCATAGCTCAAAAATTCATGTTCCACAAGATATATAATTCAAGCAAGTTTAATGAAAAGTTTTCACTCAAATCAATTGGTGGCCTATAGATAGAATTCTTGAAAAATTTCATTATTTTGACTAAGCTTATTTTGTATATATATGCAAAATAAAGAAAATGCAAGTAAAATTTCTAAAATCCTAGCATGAAATGCAAAAGTGTTGGAATTAGAAACTTGTCAACCAAAAATCACCGACCGGTCGGACGACCTCCCCACACTTAAAAGTTTGCACCGTCCTCGGTGCACTCAAAGATGAGCAAGGGGGTACGGCGGCTCTCCGGATTGCTGCGTGTTCTTAGTCTTGCTTCCATGTTTGCTTGTGGTGCATTCATCATAAAAAACAAAAATATAACACCATAAGATGAGAAGATATAAAAGCAAGGAAGCATACATTGTTGGAATGAGGTAAATCACTAGAAATGAGTGAGTGAATTAGTGTGATATTTATGACAAATAAGTGTGTGAATTCTAAATTAGGCACCTATTAGAACACACATTAGCATAAAAGTCATGTCACAAAAGAAGCATGTACATCACTTGTCCTAGTGTGCTTGAGATGCTTTAAGTAAACTTGTAAGGTAAGACAAGCATTAAAGAAGCATGAAAGCATTCAAGCTAAAACATATGGATGCATATGATCATGAAATACAATGCAGTAAGGTAAATGCACATCATCATCCATCAAGAAATTGCCTAATCATAGAATAAGGCTCAAATCACATGGTGGCCAAATCATGCAATTCAAAAAGAGTTACAAGCTCGAAGGCAACTCTCATCACTTGGTATTCTTCAAAAGGTAAGCATGAAAAACTCAAACCCAAGTAGCAAAATATAACCTCAATCATAGAATCCAACAAAGATTATCTAAAAACATTAATGCTAAGTTAGCATTTAGGCAATAAGGAGGCAACAATGTGTAGTAAACAAGATCAATAAGCCAACACTTATAATGAAAATGAAGAAAATAAAATGAAAACTAAACTAAAGCTATCTAACAAACTAACTAACTAACTAATTTACTAACTAAAATAAATGGTTATCCATGGTGTTTGGAAGTGTTGGATGAGGGGTAGAAGAAGGGAAGAAAAAAGGAGAAGGAAAGAAATGGAAAGAGGAGAAGAAGAGAAATGGATAGAAGAAAGGAATCCACGCGTACGCACGCATGGCGCGCGTGCGTCGATGGCTTATTTCGAGAGTAGCGCGTAAGCGTCATGTGCGCGTGCGCGCAAGTGGTGTTTGTGCCAGAGGCACAACGTTGGCGCGGCATAAGCACAACTCTCTAAAAAATGTATGGAATGTGGAACTTCTCAATCCACGCGTACGCACCATGTACGCATGCGCGTGGATGGTCGAAAACGCTTGATGCACGCGTACGCGCGCGGTGCGCATACGCGTGGATGGTGCTTTGTTTTTAAATTTTTTTTTTGCTATGTTTTTGCACCAATCCAAGCATTCCAAACCTCCAAACAGCTACCAAAACAAAATAAAACCTTATTTAACATACTAAACTACCAAATATACTCAACTAACTAAACAAAACACGAAATTAAACTAATTTTACCAATATTTACAAAAAGAGAAAATGAAAAGAAGTTACCATGGTGGGTTGTCTCCCACCTAGCACTTTTGTTTATTGTCCTTAAGTTGGACTTATGGGGAGCTTCTCTCAAGGTGGCTTGTGCTTGTACTCATCTTGGAACTTCCACCAATGCTTGGACTTCCAATAAGCTCCATCATTCAAGATTAATATCTCCAAGCTTCGATGGAGTTCTTCACAAACCATGGGCTCCCAATGTTGATCGTCATGTGTTCCCGGATCCCATATTTTGTCTTCACACCCATCTCCAAGTTGATTATCATTAATCCATGTGGGTGGTGAGCAAGGTGAATTCTCAACAAAGTGACCAAACATCCTTCTAGACCCATGTACTCTAGTTATACACCAACCTTTGCTATCAAGCTTTGGACATGTGACCATAATGAACCTAGGATGATGCTTCCAACCACTGACCATCTCCTTTTTACTCTTAAAGCCACAAATATATCTAAGTTGACCATCTGTTTCAAGCAAACCATATTCAAGCGGAATAATAAAGCTTGAGTATAAGGAATTTGCCTACTTGAATGAGAGAGTGGATGGTGGTGGCTTGGGGAGAGGTATTTCCAATGTGCTAGTAATCTCCACTCCCTTGTTTTTGTCCTTGATTGCCTCCACCTTTTCACAAACTTCTTCATTCTCAATCCTTTGTTCATCAACTTCATCTAACTCTTCTCCATTACTCAAGTCATAAATGGGAGTTTGAGAGAAATCTACCTCCACATCACTTTTAAATTCATTGGGAGAAGGTTCTTCAAATTCAAAGGATTCTTCACCAAGAAGATTGGATGCATGATCTTCATCACCAAGGGAACTCAATTCTTGCTTCGTTCTCTCTAAGTCTTCATATAGAATATGCCTCGGAGGTTGTGCACATTCCTCCTCAACATCAAATTTACTCTTCTTGGAGGGATTTTCTTTGATTTTAGTTTCCCATTGAAGTTTCGCATCTCCTAAATCTTCAACCACTTCTTCCTTTTCTTCAATAATCATAGGCTTCTCCAATTGTTCTAATACAAAGTGGCATTCCTCATTTTCCATCAGGGTTTTCAATCTCTCCTTCATGCTATGCTCTTCTTGAGCTAGGGGAGTTCCTTGAGTGTCCAAAAGTTGGGATGCTAGCCGGTTTACCACCGCATCCAAGGCGGTCATGAATTGTTGCATATCCCTTGTCATCTCCTCATGTCCTTGAAGAAGAACACCAAGGGTTTCATCCATTAGAGGTTGGAGTGGATAAGAGGGTTCATTTTCTTGGAGAAAGGGTTCATTATAGGAAGGTGGTTCTTCTTGGTAAGGTGGTGGTGTGTATTGAAGTGGTTCTTGGGAGTAGTAATCTTGGAATTGTGGTTCCATGTATGGCTCATATGGTTCAAAAGGAGGTTGGTATGGTGGGTAAGGATTATGGTCATATGGAGGTGTTTGTTGAAAATAGGCTTGTGAGTGTGGTTGAGGGTCATGTTGAGGATATGACTCATAGGCATATGGTGGTGGTTCTTGAAAATCACAAGGAGATTCACCATAGCCATTGGATTGATATGCATCAAAAAATGGCTCTTCTTCATAGTGCATTGGTGGGGGTTGTTGCCATGAAGATTGATCATATGCGCATTGCTCCTCCCACCTTTGATTGTCCCATCCTTGATACACATCCTCATTGTAGCTCTCATCACCTACAACATAATTGTAATCACACTCATAGCCAAAATGAGAATTCATGGTAGCAAGAGAAAATAAGAAACAAAAACTAATAAGAAATAATGAAACAAAATACTAAGACTAGCAAAAACTAACAAGCAATCTAAAAAGCAAGCTATTCACAATATTCACATATATACAATAACCAATAACATAACACCATTGCAATTCCCTAGCAACGGCGCCATTTTGATGAACGGATTTTTGACGGTTTAGAATTTCACAAATGAATTCTCGTTGCAAGTATAGTTTCTAAACCAACAATAATCCTTTCATACAAAAGATTGTATGTCACGAGTAACAAACCCCTAAAATTAATAACCGAAGTATTCAAACCTCGGGTCGTTCTCCCTAGGAATTCTAATGAAGTGTTTTGTTATTGGTTGTGAGTTGTTTTTGGGGGTTTTAATAAGAAACATGAAAGATAAATGGCAAGAAAGTAAACTAAGGCCTAAAAAGATCTTGGCAAGGGTTGGTGGTCAAGAATCTCTATCCTAATCACTAACCACAATGTGAGAATTGGCAAGGATTAATCTCATTAAATCATCCTCTAACTAGTAGTAAAGGAAAGTAAATGAGCTATATCAATCCTAGTCCATAAGTCCTAACTCTCCACTAATTCAATTAGTGAGAACTAGAGTCAATGGATCCCAATCATCAATTACTTGGACATTAGTAACTCAAGAGTTCCTAAGTTACCTTTCGAAGCCAAGAACATAAAACTCTACTCTAAAATCCAACCAAGCATTTCATCAAACACTTGGAAGGCATAAAAGGAAAGCATAGTAAATTGGTAACAAGAATAGAATCTAACAACAATTATTGAAATGAATTAACAACAACAATCAAAAGAAACACATTTATTATGAATTACCTTGATTGAATTGAAAGAGAGTAGAAGAAACAAAAGTAGATCTATAACAAAACACAAGAACAACATAAAGGAAATTACAACAAAAGAATAGAAGAAGATGAATGTAGCAACAAGGAATTGAAAGGTAGAAGTAGAAGAAAGCTAAGATTAAAACCTAGATCTAAGAACTAAACCTAATCCTAATCCTAATTCTAGAGAGAAGTGAGAGCTTCTCTCTCTAGAAACTGATCGGGGTAAAACTTGTCTCTCAACAAATTCCCATTCGGAAAGTGTACCGAATTTGTCGTCAAGTAAAAACTCACAATAGAGTGAGGTCGAATCCCACATGGATTGATTGATCAAGCAACTTTAATTAGAGGAATGATCTAGTTGAGCGAATCCATGAATAGAGTTGATAATTGCAGAAATTAAAATGGCGAGAAAGTAAATGACTGAAAGTAAATAGCAGAATTGTAAATGGGAATGGGGGAATTGCTCATAAAAGTAAATTGCAGAAAATAAAGAGAATGGGTAAGATCAGAAATGGGGAGTTCATTGGGCTTAGGAGATGTTGCATTCTCTGGATCAATTTCATTTTCATCTCTTCCTCAATCAATGCACTCATTGATCTCCTTGGCAATCTTAAGTGACTGAATCACAATTTCTTGCAATTCAATCTCTCAAATCTTGATCAATAGCCAATTCCTTGGTCAATTGCTCATGAGAAGAGATGAAGTGTGGTCACTGATTATACCACATGCACTTCCCAAATCAAATGCTTAGAGGGTTATAGCCACATACCCATCCACACTCAATTTGGTCCAGCATGAGAAAACATTTCTAGCTAATCTCTTCATTCCTCTTTCAAGGATCCGAAGAGATCCATGTTTGAATAGCTTCTTTTCCAAGATAACTATCCAATTGGATGAAGATCGAAAGCTTTCAAGTAAAATCAAAAGGAAAGATAGAAGATGAATAAGAAAATTAGTATTGATCCATCAAATTACAACAGAGCTCCCTAACCCAATGAAAGGGGTTTAGTTGTTCATAGCTCTAGAAATCAAAATCAAAGATGGAGAATATATGATAAAGCTAGAAGTGCCAAGAAAGTAAATACAAAGAGTAGTTCCCTTTCCTAGCTCCTCCCAAAAGCTCCTCTCTATTTCAAAACTACTCCTATATATACTACTCTTCTCAGCTTCTAGTTAGTTCTTCAAGTCTTGGGCCTCTGGATCTTTGAGCTTGAAGCAGTTTCTTTCTTCAATTGGGCTTGGCTTACTTGCAGAGAGAAAGTGTGAAGTGGGCAGAGACTTTAGCTCAAGACGTTAGGGGTGTTTAACATTTAATGAAAATACAAGTTCGAGAACGTTAGTGACACTTAACATTGTCACTAACGTTTCCATGCACCCCTTTGCCTCATGTTAAAGCCCACGTTAACTGGGTTAACGTGGCTTTTAACTTTGCCTTGCTAGCCTTCGAGAACTTTAGTGACACTCAACATTGTCACTAACGTTCAAGTGTGCCCCTTCTTGCTTCACGTTAAAGCTCACGTTAACTAGGTTAACGTGGCTTCTAACGTGGCTTTTGCCATCCTTCAAGAACGTTAGTGACACTCAACATTGTCACTAACGTTCAAGTGTGCCCCTAGGTCTCACGTTAGAGTCCACGTTAACTAGGTTAACGTGGCTTCTAACGTGGCCATTCTTAGCCATCCCAACGTTAGTGACAATGTTGAGTTTCACTAACGTTGGCTCATTTTTCATTCCTCATCGTTAGCTTCCACGTTAACCAAGTTAACGTGGAGGTTAACGTGGCTCTTGGGGGTTGTGTGGTTGCTCCAACATTAGTGACAATGTTGAGTGTCACTAACGTTGTCGACAACTCTCCATCTCTTACGTTAGCTCCCACGTTAACCAAGTTAACGTGGGAGTTAAGGTGGCTCTTTGCACCTTAGGCCAACGTTAGTGACAATGTTGAGTGTCACTAATGTTGGCTTCTCTTCCCCCTTTAATGTTAGAGGCCACGTTAACTAGGTTAACATGGCTCTAACGTGGCCATTTGTGAGCAATTGCCAACGTTAGTGACAATGTTAAGTGTCACTAACGTTGGCTCAACTTATCTTCTCCACGTTAGAGTTCACGTTAACTTAGTTAACGTGACTCTTTAACGTGGGCATTGATGGCTTTTGAGAGTGTTTTTGGCAATCACTTTTCTCCTTAACTTTGCTAGTTACCTCACATTCCTTGCTTCCTTTGGTCCTGAAATCAAGCAATAGAGTGCATCAAAGTTCTAGTCCACGTCATGGGTAATGCAACATACAATTTTGTCATTAAAATCATGCAAAATCCTCATGAAATAATGTAAAATGCACAATGTATGCTTGAATCAATGTCTGAGTGAATATTTGCCCAAAACTAACTTATTTCCTAAGAAAATGCATGAAATTACCTAAAAACAGTAAAGAAAAGGTCAGTGAAACTGGCCAAAATGCCTTGGCATCAGAAAGTACTTCTAAAACTAAACTATGACTAATGGTAATGAACTTATTTTCCTTTGCTCTTCAATCCTTGGCTTTAAATAGCAGTTTAGGCGCCAAAGTTGGTTAGAATTGGGCCCCACAACCCTTGAGAATTCGTTGGTCACGTTTTCATTAAAAAATCATAAACCAGCACCGACGCGTACGCGCACAGCACGCGTACGCGTCCATGGGGTGATTCGCAAGGTGCGCGCAAGCGCCAGGTGCGTGCGTGCGTCCATGGGTGAGTTCAACTCCTTTGACTTTTCATGATTTCTCCACTTTGAATGCTTTCCCTCTTCACTCCTTTAATCCGTTCCTAGACTTTTCAATCTGAAATCACTAACAAACACATCAAGGCATCTAGTGGAATCAAAGGTGAATCAAAATTATCAAGTTAAAGGCCTAAAAAGCATGTTTTCACATCTAAGCACAAATAAGGAGACAATCACAAAACTATGCTAATTCAATGGATAAATGTGGGTAAAAGGTGATAAAATCTCTTAAAATCAATACAAGATAAACCGTCAAAACGGGGTTTATCAGGTACCAAAGTCTAGCACCCAAATCATTCTTCTCGGCTGAATCCTGGATCCCTTCAGCTATAATTTCATGCACATTGATGCTTCCACCCTTTACTAATCAATGTACCATGGTAGCTCGAGCAATATTAACCTCAGAATTGTTTGCGGCTGGAAGGATAGACCTCCGTACGAGCTCAAACCATCCCTTGGCTTTTAGGATGAGGTCTCCTCTCCTAATGAACCGCGGCCTCTTGTTTGAGTACCTTTCCCAATCAGACCCTATAACACACATATCATTCACGATTTCATCAAGTTCATCTTCGTCTGGGGCATTGCTTATTCTTACCTGATAACTGAGTTCATTGAAATGTAGCGATTTCGGCTGAGGGGTCCTTGTTATAGTATTGGGGCTGAAGTCCACCTCTGTTCCTGTTATGTAACTTTTGAAGGTGGGGCCCTAGTACTATCTTCTCTGGCCGCATTTGCATAGAACTCCTTGATGAGGTTTGCATTTATCTTTGTCTCTGGGTTGGTGAGCTTTTGCCAACCCCTCTGTGCAATCTTCTCTCTGATCTTTGGGCACTCTTCCTCTTTGAACTGGAATGTCAATTCTGGCAAGATTTTCTTATTTTTGATCCATTCATATTAGAGCTCATGGAAGGCGGTCTTGAATCTCCCGACATCGTAAGGAGGCTGCTCCGTAGGCTCCTTCCCTCTTCTCCTTTTAGAGCTAGATGAAGCCATGAGTGATGGTTGGTATGTTTGCAGCTCACAAGATGTGGCTAGGAGGGTGTGTATGGAACTTTTGGTGGAGGATGAAGTGTGTGTGTTCGAGAGAAGGAAGGGAGATGAATGAGAATAACAAGTGTGTACGGAGAGGTTGTAGAATGGGGATCATTTATATAGAGGGATGATGGGTGTTTGAAAGGTGTGGATTGATAGTGTTGTTTTAATGATAAACGGTTGTGGTTTGCCATTGGATGAGCACGAGGATCACCCCTTTTATGAGGGTCTTGGTTCGGTCTCCAAGGCTATCCAACTCCCAATGTTGCATGGCAACACTTCCAAAGATACTCTCCTTGAACACAAGTGTGTAGTCTCCTTGGTATAGTGGCCGAATCTCCCTTCTTTGATTGTCCTATCAAGTACCACCAATACCCTTCTTGATTTCATATACAAGACAAAAGGAATGCAAAATGGTTAATTGAATTTTTGGTGGGAAGAATTAAAGTGTGAAATAGCTACTATTAAAATCTTTTTCTTTTGATTTTGAAATAACTAAATGCTTTTCATGAATACAAATTAATCGACCACTCAATTTCCCATGCATGCAACGTTGGTAACACCAAACTTGTTTGTGATCATATGGTGTAACGAGACTTAAAAAGAATCTCATACCATTGAGTGTGTTCAAGCCCTCTTGGTTTGCCTTGAACACCAAAATTATCATGTACTATATGTTGCATGTAGGGATTCTTATATTATTTGTCGAAGTTGATTTAGAATCTATAAAATTTGCTTTATTACTACTATTAGAGATTAAAGAGAGAGGGTGTAGAACATGGGTTGCCTCCCATGAAGCGCTTCTTTAGCGTCATTAGCTTGACGTTTGGCCTTTGTCAGGGTGGTAGGTAGTGCTTCGAATCTTCCTCCCTTGCAATGAACATGTTTCCATTGGCTTTGTTAAGAAGTTCCACATGTTCTAAGGACAAGATTTTGTTGATGGTGTATACTGGAGGTAGCTGAGATGGAATAGTGGGGAGATAGGGTAGTATAGATGGAAAGTAGGCAGAGACTGCTTTATCTCCTGGAGAGAAATCTTCTGTAGGGATCTTCTTGTTTTTCCATCCCCTTGGGACCTTTTTTCTTGTGTCCCTTGATGTCACTTTGCTACTTGTGGTTTTCTCTTTGAGGAAAGTTTTGTTGCTTATCTCATATTGCTCTGGTGGGTCTAGTTCCTTTTGGGTTACACTTAGCTGTTGTTCCTTCTGATCACATTGGTTGTTAACCATAGGAGTTCTGTGGTGTGGTGCTTGTGCTCCCTTGTTTGGCTCTTCCATCAGCTCTTTCTTGTGCTCTTCCTCTGACTTTTTGTTATCATGATCTACTTCTTATGAGGGTTTAAAAACATTGAAGGTGAGCTACTCATCATGTATTCTCAATACTAGCTCTCCTCGCTCCACATCTATAAGTGCCCTGGCTGTGGCTAAGAATGGCCTTCCCAGGATAATGGGATGGATGGGATTCTCTTCCATTTCCAGGATAACAAAATCCATGGGCAAGAAGTAGTTCCCAACCTTCACTAACACGTTTTCAACCACTCCTATTGCCTGCTTTTGAGTTTTGTCAGCCAATTTGATGATTACATATGTGGGTGTTAGCTCATTGATTTGGAGCTTTTTCATGAGGGATAGAGGCATTAGGTTGATACTTGCTCCCAGGTCATAGAGCCCCTTTTAAATCATTGTCTCTCCTATAGCACAGCGAATGTGGAAACTCCCTGGATCCTTCTTCTTTATAGGTGGCTCTATTTGAATGAGGGCACTGCACTCCCTGTTCATATTTATTGTTTGTCCACCCTTCAATGAACTCTTTTTGGCCAGAAGTTCCTTTTTGTATTTGATGTAGGAGGGCATTTGCTGAAGGGCTTTAATGAATGGTATATTTACATCAAGAGATGCAAACATGTCGATGAATCTTGAATACATTCTCCTTGCTACACCACCTTTGAGCCTTTGGGGAAAGGGTGCATATGGGTTCAGGATCTCCCCTTTTTTAGCTCCTCCCTGTGTGTGGGTTGGGGTGCATGGTTTCTTTCTTCATGATTTTCCTTTGGACTGTCTTGGAGGTGTTCTGTTTGTGTGACTACTTCCTCCACACTCCTCTCATCACTTGTGGTGATCATCTTGCATTCTTCCCACCTTACTTTCTTTGCTTCTCCTCTTGGATTCTTCTCTGTGTCACTGGGAAAACCATCAGTGGTTTTGGGAAACTGTTGAGATAGATACCCTACTTGGGACTCCAGTCTCTTGATGGTTTCCCATTGGTTCTTGATATTAGCTCGCACTTCATCCTTAAACACCTTGTTGTCTTGGACTTCTCTACATATGTCTTTAAGTAGAGTCTCAATCTTGGAAAGTCTATCCTCAGTTAGTGATGGTGGGTTGAGATTGGGTGGTTGAGAAGGGTGGTTAGGTGGGTGTTGATAAGATCTCTGTGAGGTATGTTGGTGAGTTGCATTGTTGTTGGGATTGTTGTTGTATCGTCTCTGGTCTTGGCCTTGGTCTTGCTGATTTCCCACCTAAAGTTAGGGTGATTTCTCCATCTAGAATTATACGTTTTGGAGTATGGATCATGGATTTGTCTGGGTGAGTTCCCAACATAATTGGCTTGTTCTCAGTCACCTTCTTCTCCTATATTCACTCCTTCTTGAGCTGGTGATGAAGTGATGACTGCTACAACTTGGTTTTTTTCTACCTTCTTGGTGGGATCTACTAGCTGCTTGGTGATTATCTTGTTTTGAGCCAGCAATGCATCCATGTGGTTCAGCTCCATTACTCCTCGAGTGTTGCATCTTTCAAAAGCATAAAAGTTGTCATTCTCAGCTACTGTTTCAATGACATCTATAGCTTCTTCAATGGTTTTCTTCTTGTTTAGAGATCCTCCTGATGAATGGTCTACATCCTTCTTTGACTCATAAGAAATAAATTCATAGAAAATGTGAAGTTGAACCCACTCATTGAACATGTCTGGTGGGCATCTTCTTGTTAAGTCCTTAAACCTCTCCCATGCCTCATAGAGAGTTTCACCATCCTGTTGTCCGAAAGTTTGCACCTCAGCTCTGAGCCTGTTAATTCTTTGAGGAGGGTAGAATCTTACCAAAAACTTGTTCACCACATCTTCCCAATTTGTTAAGCTCTCCTTCGGGAATGATTCAAGCCACTTAGATGCTTTGTCCCTGATTGAAAAAGGGAACAAAAGCAGCCTATAGACATCCGAATGGACTCCATTAGACTTCACTGTGTCACATATTCTCGGGAAGGTGGTTAGATGTTGATTGGGGTCTTCTTGGGTACTTCCTCCAAATGAGCAGTTGTTCTGAACAAGGGTGATGAGCTGGGGTTTTAGTTCAAAGTTGTTGGCATGTATGGTAGGCTTTTGGATGCTACTTCCATAGTTTCCTGAGTTTGGATTGATGTAAGAGCCTAGAACTCTCCTCTCTTGCACAGCATGATTTGCAAGGCCTTCTCTGGCATGGTTGTGAGCTTCTCCTTCATGATTGTTTTCCAAATTCTCTTCCATGTTTGTTTCAAAGTACTCTTCCTCTTCCTCAACACCAACAACTCTTTTCCCTCTTGCTTCCCTCCTTGATCTATGGAGAGTCCTCTCAGATTCTGAATCAAAGAAAGTTGAAGCTGTGCCTCTTTTCCCAGTCATATAACTAACAGAGCACACAGTAAGAGATAAAATAAAGTGATTATTCTTGTTAGAGTGATTGTTAGTATGAGTGGTGCAATTTATCAAACAGTTAGTGGGTTAGTGAGCAGAATTGTAAGTAAATTCAAAGAAAAAAGAAAATAATGAGGGGATAAGGGGTGAGGAAGAAACTAAATAAACTGAAGGTAAATAACTAGATAAAATAAACAAACAAAAGAAAAATGCTCAATCTAGTGAACTTCCAACTTAATCATTGTTGATACAAAATCAATCCCCGGCAACGGCTCCATAAACTTGATGCACAAAAACATGTCTCTCAACAAATTTCCCTTCGGCAAGTATACCGAATTGTCGTCAAGTAAAATCTCACAATAGAGTGAGGTCGAATTCCACAGGGATTGATTGGTCAAGCAACTTTAGTTTGAAGAATATGCTAGTTGAGCTAAACAGAGTGTAGTTGATGTTGCAGGAAATTAAATGGCGGGAAAGTAAATTGCAGAATCTTAAATGGGGAATCGAGGAGATGAACATGGAAATAAATGGCAGAAAGTAAAGAGAATAGGTAAGATCAGAAATGGGGAATTCATTGGGCTTAGGAGATGTTGTATTCTCTGGATCAAATTCATTTTCATCTCTTCCTCAATCAAAGCATCTATTGATCTCCTTGGCAATCTTAAGTGATTGGATTCCAATTCCTTGGCAACCCAATCTCTCTCAGCTTGAACAATTTCCCAATTCCTTGATTTAATTGCTCATGGAAAGAGATGAAGTGTGGTCACTGATTATACCACATGTATTTCCAAATCAAAATGTTGGGAGGATTACATGTCACTATATCCGCCCAGACCCCAATTTGGTCCAACATGAGAAAGCATTTCTAGCATGATCTCCTCATCCTTTTTCCAAGGCTCAGACGAGATCCAATTATGGAGAGTTTCTTTTCCAAGACAACTAACCAATTGAATTAAGATCAAAAGCATTCTAGTAAATTAAGAGAAAAGAAAGAAGAAGAGGAATGAAAACTATAATTGATCCATCAAATTACAACAGAGCTCCCTAACCAAATGAAAGGGGTTTAGTTGTTCATAGCTCTGGGAATGGAAAATGGCAAAAAAGAATACATGCTTAACTAGAAAATGCAGAAAGGTGAATATACAGAGGGTAGTTCACCAAAGTGCCAACCTTTTCTATAGTTCAAAACTACTCCTATATATACTACTCTTCTTGATCTTCTAGTGAGTTCTTCGAGTCTTGGATGTGGGCCTTAGATCTTGAGCTGAAGCAGTTATAGTCTTTAGTGGGCTCAGCTTGCAGAAAAGTGTGAGTTAGGCATGGGCGTTAGTGATGTTAACGTTAAGTGAGAATGTAGGTTCGAGAACGTTAGTGGCAATCACCTTTTTCACTAACGTTCCAACCTCATATAGTCCACGTTAACTTCAACGTTAGTGGCACTAACGTGACCACTAACGTTGCCTTATGATCCTTCACAAGCGTTATTGGAAATCACCTTTTCCAATAACGTTGCCTTGTGCCCCCTCTTTCCCTACGTTATAGTTCACATTAGTATAACTAACGTGACTCTTAATGTGGGCATGCCTATCTTCGAGAGCGTTAGTGACACTTACCTTTGTCACTAATGCTCCAAATGCCCCTCCTCCCCACGTTAGAGTTCACGTTAACTAGGTTAACGTGGCCACTAACGTGGTAGTGAATGCCACTTCCAACGTTAGTGACAAAGGTGAGTGTCACTAACGTTGGCTCATCAATCTCAGCTCTACGTTAACTTTCACGTTAGTGGTCTTAACATGACCACTAACGTGGGCAATGCTAGCTTGATCCAACGTTAGTGACAAAGGTGAGTGTCACTAACGTTGGCATTGTCTTACCTTCCACGTTAGAGTTCACATTATCTAAGTTAACGTGACTCTTAACGTGGCCAATTGCCACTTTGTAGCATTAGTGGTGTTCATGTTTACCACTAACGCTGGAGCTCCCTTTATCTCCACGTTAACTACCACGTTAATGTAATTAACGTGGTAATTAACGTGGGTTTATGATGACTTCGCAGGCGTTATTGTCGACCACCTTTCTCATTAACGTTGCAAGCTCATTCCCATTCCACGTTAGTGGTCACATTAATTAGATTAACGTGGCTACTAACGTGGTTCTTCCTTGCTTCTTTTGTCCTAAAATCAAGCAAATAAAGTGCATCAAAGCTCTAGCCCAAGTCATGAGATTATGCATCATCAATTTGTCATTCAATCCTTGCAAAATCCTCATGAAATCATGTAAAATTCACAATAGTTGCTTGAATCAAGGTGTAAGTGTATTTTCATCCAAAACTTGCCTTATTCACTAAGAAAATGTATGAAACTATCCTAAAACAGTAAAGAAAAGGTCAATGAAACTGGCCTAAATGTCTTGGCATCAGTCGTGCTCAAGCATCCTAACTTTGGTCGATCTTTGAGTAGTTTCTCCTCTGTGCGAGTCTAGTATTGCCCCTTTTAGCTTGTTGAGGAGACTTTTTAGCCTTCTTCTGACTTGTTTGTTTTCGCTGTTCGAGCTTTTTAGTCATAATCCAACAACTTTTTAGGCAGTGTTCCGATGGGGAACCTTTTTACAGTTTGTTTGGATGACATTTTAGCGCCATTTTGATTTGTGCTTTTGCCTTTTAAGTAGTGTCTTTTTTCAAGACTTTCGTACCTTTTAGCAAAGCATTCCTGGCTTTCCTCTGGCCGTTGTGAGATGTCTTTGTCCCCTTTGTGGATCTTTGTAGAGTGTCGATACGTTGTTGTCCGACCTCTTTTGATCACTTCTGGTTTTGTCCACTTTCTACTTGGTCGAGGTGGTCCTTGGGGCTAACTTGTCTGACGACTTTTTAGTGTTCTCGTAGAACACTTTTTAGTCAGTCTGAACAATTTTGATAGCCTTGTCGTGGAGCCGTGGCTTTTTGGGTGGAGCTATGTCCGTTTTAGCGCACATTTTTCGTTGGTATAACTTCTCTTGTCGATCCTTCTTTAGCTTTTGTTGGTCCGATTTCTCTTGTCGGTCCAAGCTGTAGCTTTCATTGGTCTGACTTCTTCTTGTCGGTCCAAGCTGTAGCTTTTGTTTGTCTGACTTCTTTTTGTCGGTCCAAGTTGTAGCTTTCGTGGGTCTGACTTTGTCGGTCCGAGCTGTAGCTTTCGTGGGTCCGACTTTGTCGGTCCAAGCTGTAGCTTTCGTTGGTCCGACTTCTTCTTGTCGGTCCATTCTAAGTTATTTTTAGTAATCCACTTTATTTGGACCTTTGTCAGGTCTCTTTTAGGGATTACTTTTTTATAACTTTTGTAGCTTTGGTGTGGGCCGACTTCTTCCTGTCGGTCCTTTCTAAGTTATTTCTAGTAATCCTCTTTCTTGGACCCTTATCAAGTCTCTTTCAGGGATCACTTTTTATAACTTGTTTGTGGGAAACCAACTTCATCATGTCGGTCTCTCCTTAAGTTATTTCTAGTAATCCGCTTTCTTGGACCCTTATCAGGTCTCTTTCAAAGGTTACTTTTTATAACTTGTTTGTGGGAGACCGACTTCATCATGTCAAGCCCTTCTAAGTTATAGTAATCCTCTTTTATAGGGCTGGCCAGACCTCTTTCCAGGGATTTACTTATAACTTTGGTTATTGACTGGTCCGACTTCTTGGTGTCGGCCGGTCTTTAAGTTATTATTTAGCAATGCATTTTATTTAAGACCTCGTCAGGTCCTTTCTATAGATCACTTTCGATAACTTCTTGCATTATTCTGTTTTCATCTTTGCCGATTTTGTAGAAATTAGGTTTAATCTCTGTTTGATCGACCTTTTGATGAATTTGGTTTTCATCTCCGTTGGTCTTTATCGTGATCGTGTAGTGAATTTAATTTTCACTTTCTGCCGATCTGTAGCTTTATAATCGGATGATGAATGTTTCATATTAATGTGGCTTGATTGAGCAGTGAATTTGATTTTCACTTTGTCGACCTTTGTCGAAATCAAACGATGAATTCGGTTTTCATCGTGGTCGGGCGGTGAAGTTGGTTTTCACCTTGCTGACCTGTCGCTTTGAAATTGGACGATGAATTTGGTTTTCATCTTGCTGACATTGTCGTGATCGGGCGGTGAATTTGGTTTTCACCTCACCGACCTGCCGTAATCGGGCGTCTTGGTAGAAAACTTTTTAGGAAATCTGCAATCTTTTAAACAATAAAATGAAGATAAGAGTGTGTACATGTTAGTACTTACCCTTCTAGGACGGGCAATCTTTTTAGATCTCAGCCTGGCGCCCTTTTTAGATTGCAGGCTTGCCATGACCTTGGTAGCTCTTGCCCCTTGAGGTCGGATACTCTGTCGTAGCCTTTCCCCAGTACCTCTGAAAACTTGGTATGGTTCTTTCCAGTTGGCTGGTAGTTTCCCTTTCCCTGACCGACCTGTTCCAATGTCATTTCAGAATAGGATGAGATAGTTGTTGGCGAAACTTCGCTGGATTACCTTCTGATTGTATCTTGAGGCCAATTGACAATTTAACGCTTCCCCCTAACCCGTGTAGGTTGAGTTCTTCCCTTTGGGGGGATCCTTCCTCGATCTCTACTGGGATCATTGCGTCCACTCCGCGAGTCAATCGGAAGGGTGATTCCCTCGTGGTGAAGTGTGGAGTTGTCCAATATGCCCATAGGACTTGTGGGAGCTCTTCAGCCCAAGCTCCCTTTTGATCTGAAGAACTTTGGTTCTTTCTGCAAAAAGTTTGTGTCTTTGATCATTTGTTGTGACTTTTCTTTTGACATTCGCCTTTGAAGAGAATGTGTGCTTTGCTTAGGATTTGGTTGCTGTTCCTGTTTCTTTTCATCGTTGCTTGACTCCTTTTGTACAAAAGTTCTAGCTTTTATTTCAACATTTTGTTTGAGAGGTGTTCGGACTGTTTGGGTATAGATTGTCGGCATCTCTTCTCTATGTTCTTGCCCTGTTGTTGCCTCCAAAGGGTGCCCCTGGACTTTCATGTGAGTTCTAGGGTTTCTCTTTTACTACTGTATCTGATATCTGATATTTTGCTGTTATTTCCAAGTTGTTTCCTTATTTGTCCGAGTTGTTTGGTAATAACCACATGGTTAACCTATATCTTCTTGAAAAAATATTGCTGAGATGTCTACTAAGATCCCGGACAGCATGTCTGATTGACTGGATTCCATAGTTTTAACGTGTGTTATTGTGGCTGACCCTGAGTACCGTGTGTAACTTAGGAGGTTCCGTAGAATTTGTAGGGATAGAGATAAGGAAAAGAATTATGAGTTGGTGTCGCCGGACCCTGAGGAGAGGGTTTGTTTTCCTTCCTTGTTGTGGTCTTGTAATGTAGTCTGGATGAAGCTTCTGTTATTGCCCCCTGGTTTGGTGTTGGCTAGTTTTGAAAATACATCAGCTCGGGCATTCTGCTCCCGAGGTATGTGTCGGACTTCATATTCCCCGAATTGTCTAAGCTATTGGTGCTGGCTAATTTTGAAAGTGCATCAGCTCGAGCATTCTGCTCCTGAGGTATGTGTCAGACTTCATATTCCTCGAAATGTCCAAGTTGTTGGTGCTATCAGATTTTGAAAGTGCATCAGCTCGGGTATTCTGCTTCTGAGTTATGTGTCGGACTTCATATTCCCCGAAATGTCCAAGCTGTTGGTGCTGGTAGATTTTGAAAGTGCATCAGCTGGGGCATTCTGCTCCCGAGGTATGTGCCGAACTTCATATTTCCTGAAATGTCTGAGCTATTTTCTGTTTTTGTCCAGGGTCACCCGAATTGTCCGACCTGTTCACTGGTTTTGTCCAGGGTCCCCCGAATTGTCCGAGCTGTTCTCTGCTTTTGTCCAGGGTCCCCCAAATTACCCGAAGTATTTTTTCAAGGTGGGATCCTTAGCTTGGTTGCTCCCTTCTATTTGTGAGGTGACTACTTGTGAATCACTGGACACGGTAAGCTCCTACCTTCTTAGTTAGCCTTAAACCAGCCAATAGTGCCTTGCATTCAGCTTGGTTATTTAGCTTGATTTGGCTTCCCTGATCGCTTTCTATAATTACACCTGCACCACTCCCGGTTTTGTTTGAAAAGTCGTCCATATAGAAATTCCATTTTGTAGGAGTTCTCGGGGTGTCAGTGCACTCTGTAATGAAGTCGGCCAGATACTGTGATTTGATGGCTGTTCGAACTTCATGTCGAAGATTGAATTCGGATAACTCGATTGCCCACTATAGGATTCTTCCAGCTAAGTCTATTTTCTGTTGGATGCCTTTTATGGGTTGGTTGGTCCAAACTCTAATAGTGTGAGCTTGAAAATATGGGCGGAGTTGTCGAGAAGAGAGTATGAGGGCGTAGGCAAACTTTTTTATTTTTTGATAGTTTAGTTCGGCCCCTTGTAAAGCCTTGATGATGAAGTAGACGGGTTGTTGCCCACTTTCGTCTTCTCTGTCTAGTGCTGAGGCTACTGCCCACCTTCCCACTGTGAGGTATAATGTGAGTTCTTTACTTTCCTGTGGTCTAGTAAGAATGGGTGGTTGCCCCAAGAATTTTTGAACTCTTTGAGGTGTCTTTTGCGAGATGATTTAGAGATCCCTCCTCCTGCGAATCCTCCATGAACATGTCTCTCAGGGGTGTGAGGTGGATGTTCAACTCGTCCGACCTCTTTGGCGTGAGACGTTCAACTCGTCCGACCTCTTCGATGTGTGGACGTTCAACTTGTTCAACCTCTTTGGTATGAGGTGGACCTTCAACTCGTCCGACCTCTTTGGTGTGAGGTGGACCTTTAACTCATCTGATCTCTTTGGTGTGAGGTGGACCTTCTACTCGTCCGACCTCTTTGGGGTGAGGTGGACCTTCAACTTGTCCGACCTCTTTGGCATAAGGTGGACCTTCAACTCGTCTGACCTCTTTGGGGTGAGGTGGACCTTCAACTCGTCCGACTTCTTCGGCGTGAGGTGGACCTTCAACTCGTCTTACCTCTTTGGTGTGAGGTGGACCTTCAACTTGTCTTACCTCTTTTGTTTTTGATTGGGTGAGGTGGTGGGATCTTCTCAGTGTTGCATATGTCTCGGTAGACATCCATAAGAGAAACCCGAAGGGGCGGGTGTAATTGTGGTATTTTCTAGGCTTCTCACCGGTGGATCTTCTTTTTTCTTGGACTCTTTATCCTTGTCCCTTGGTGGGTTAGGAGAATCTGGTTTTTGAGCTGTCTCCCAATCGGGAGTTCTCCTTCATATTGATATATTTTTCCACCCTTTCTTGAACCTCGATTAGAGATGTTGGGTACTTCTTGGATATTGAGTGGCTAAAAGGTCATTCTCTTAGGCCATTGATGAGTCCCATGATGGCCGCTTTTGTTGGAAGACTTTGTATGTCTAGACATACCTTGTTGAATCTTTCCTAGTAGACTTGGGGCGTGCTTGGTTTTGTCCTTCTGGATAGAGAATCTGGCTAGAAACTTTTTGGCTAAGTCGTCAAAGCTTGAGATGGACCTGGGGGGTAGATTGTCGAACCACTTAATCGCCATTTTTTGTTAAGGTAGTCGGGAAGGCTTTGCAGCAGACTACATTTGAGGCATCAGTGAGGTACATCCGACTCCTGAAATTACTGAGGTGATGGCTGGGATCTGCCGTGCCATCATATAAGGTCAAATCTGGGAGTTTAAAGTCCTTTGGGATTTTGGTCTTCATGATCACCTTGGTGAATGGATCTTGGTCCTTGCAGGAGCTATCCTCATGAGAGGATCGATTGGCTTTGGTCTTAAGATCTGCTTCGAGTTTTAGGAGTTTGTCCTCCAATTCCCGACGTCGCCTTATTTCCCTTTGTAAGTCTTTCTCGGCTTCTTGTTGATGTTCAGCTTCTTTTTTGAACTGTTTGAGGTGATCCTGCTGAGCTTGTAAAGCCTCTAGAATTTCTGTGTTTAGAGGTTGCTTATCTCCCCTGTTTTGGCGTGTGTCTTTGGATGTGGCATCCACGTTTTTATGCGGCGTCCAGTTTTCTAGATCAGAATCATGGTCGTTGTCATGGTTTGTCCGCCATGGTGATGGGATGACTTCTAGGTTCCCCAGGAACGGCGCCAATGTTCCGAGAGTGACCAAGTCTACTTGACTTGCCAGTATCCTCAGCTATCTCTTGAATGATATCTGCTATGAGTTGTAGAATATTATTTTCTCCTCCTTTGAGTATGCAGTATGTCAGGATTGCTCTCTTTATTGTAATCTCTGAGGTATTTGCAGTAGGGAGTTTGGATCTTCTCACTATCTCATACCAACCTTTGCCTTCATGTATGAGATCCATTCTTTTCATGTGGCTTGGATCCCCTTCTGATTCTCTTTTCCAGTCTTTGCCTTCGAAGCATAAACCATTGAGTATCTCATCAGGATCATTCTCACCCTGTACTCTTTCATCAAAGCTGGGTTTTCCATATGGTATCACTCTTATCTGTAAGACTCTCATGATGGATGATGGGCTGAAATCTACCTCAACCCCCCTAACATAGCACTTGTAGGGAGGGCTGGTCTTGCTTGACCTTACAGCATTTGCATAGAACTCTCTTATCATGGTTGCACTTATGTCTGTGAGAGGTTCACACAAGAGTTCCCATCTCCTCTCTACGACTATTCTTCTCATGATGGGGTATTATCCGTCTTTCAATCTAAAACCCATATCTGAAATGACTTGTTTTGATTCCATTAACCTGTGATATCTTGATTCATGAAATTGAGACTTAAATTTCTTGGTATCATAGGTTGGTGGTTTGGCTTCAGCTGGTTCCTTTCCTTTCCTTCTTTTGGAACTTGATGAAGCCATGAATTAAGGAAGGAGAAAGGATAATGAACCTTTGTTTGGGATACAACTTAGGACGAAAGGAAGAAGAAGTTGGGTACTGTATGACATATTTGGGTATGAGAGGGATGATGTAAATATTATGGAAGACTTATATGAAGAAAGCAAAGGTACTTGGACTCAGGAGGTGTTGCTGCCAATTTATACACAGGAATGCATTGTTAGAGCATTCGTGGTTCAGTTATGTAGCAATGAAGGGTAAGTATTGAGCATGCCTTTATTGAAAATTCATGGAATAGACGGCTTGCATGCAAAGATGAACGAAGACAAGGATTGCTCCTTCATTGGGCACATGGTTCGGCCTCCTAGGTGCTGATTCCTGTAGCGTTGTGCTTTTCAAACATGCACATGTGACTTACTTTTCTCCTTGGGACAACCGTACATGCATGAGTTTTGTCCTTTTCTCAAATTTTATCATTCCTATCCACGTGAATCAAGGCAATAGTGAGCTCAAACTTTAAATTTCATACGGTGGTAGTTATCAAGTAACATATATATATATATATATATATATATATATATATATATATATATATATAAAGAAAATATTGCTATATGTTCCTTATTTATGAACAACCCATTATGCTCTTTAGACATTGAACAAAATTTTGGTGAACACCAAACTTGTTTTCTGCTAAGTGATCCATATAAAATCCAATGAATATCTATCATAATTGGTATATTCATTGCAAGGAACATTTTATTTTCTACCTTACTACCATAAATTCATAAATTGATGCAATGTATGGTTTATCTATTTCATGAATTTGAGCCTTTGAGAAAAAGTGATTTTTATGAAATTCAATGCACATGTTGACACCAAACTTAATGTTTGGCCATATATTTCAATAGAATGAATGAGTATATATACTAGAATGGTTATATGATCAAACACGCTTGAAAAGCTATTTTAAAGTGCCTTTAGGCACACCAAACTTAGGAATCAAACATATGCTTCAAAATGATGTGTGCAGTTATCAAATTTACTCATGAGAGCTTAAATTTATGCTAGAAGAACCATTAATTATTAAAATTAAAATAGAAGCAAGAATATTAAATCATGGGCTACCTCTGATGGAGCGCTCCTTTATTGTCACTAGCTTGACATTGGGTCCTTGTTAGGGTGGTTGATGATTATGGTGCCTCAGCTTGTCCTCTCTCACTGTGAGCCTTCTTCCTGTGTCTTGATGATTGATGCACCACTATTTCGTGGTACATCTTATGCTTAATTGAGTGAATTTTATCCAATAATCTCACACTTATTCATAGAAATTACATGTTTTACATTTTCCTTCCTGATTTTGTGCTTTGATTGGAAACATGTTTCTTTGGTCTTAATTTAGCTAATTTTAATCCTCTCTTATTACCATTCGATGCCTTGATATGTGTGTTATGTGTTTTCAGAGATTACAGGGCAGGAATGGCTTAGAAGATGGAAAAGAAACATGCAAAAGTGGAAGGAACATGAAAAATGAAGTTTTTAGAAGCTGGCAGTGACACGCACGCATGGACGACGCGCATGCGTGCCTGGCGCAGAAGATAAGCGACGCATACGTGTGACTGACGCGTAAGCGTGACAAGAAATTTTGCCAAACGACGCGCACGCGTGACATGCGCCACGTGCTGTACGCATCAGGAATCACCCCCAGTGATTCCTGGGCTGTTTTTGACCCAGTTCTCAGCACAGAAAACACAGAATAGAAGCTGCAGAGTGGGGGAATCAGATTTATTCATCACACATAATTTTAGGTTTTAGATGTAGTTTTTAGAGAGAGAGGCTCTCTCCTCTCTCTAGGTTTTAGGATTTAGGATACTCTTCTACTCTTATTGATTACTCATTGTTATTTTAGTTTGTGAACTTTTGATGTTAGATTCAATTTCCATATTAATGCAATTGATTATTTGGATTTTATTATCTCTTATTTCTTTTCTATGTTTTTATGTTATGCCCTCCAAGTACTTGACAAAATTCTTAGAAGGATGTTAGAGTAGGATTTTATGTTCTTGGTTTGGTTGAGTAATTGGTAACACTTGAGTTATCAAACTCTTTTGCTGATTGATAGTTAGAAGTTGCTGATTGATTTTGAATTCCACCAACTTTAGTCTTTCCTTGGGAGTTAACTAAGCCTTAAGGATTCATATTGATTTATCTACTTGATGGACTTTCATGATTAGAGGGTGACCAAAACCAGAGTTAAACGCCAAAAACACGTTATAACTTGGTGTTTAGCTCTAAAAGAAGCCTCAACTCGTGTAAAGTTCAAGCTCAGCCCAAGCACACACCAAAGTGGGCCCCAGAAGTGGATTTTTGCATTTAGACTTATTTCTGTAAACCCTAGTAACTAGTCTAGTATAAATAGGACATTTTACTATTGTATTAGACATCTTGAGATCTATCTTTGGATGTTTAGTTCGTAAACTTTGGGGGCTGGCCATTCGGCCATGCCTGAACCTTGATCACTTATGTATTTTCAACGATGGAGTTTCTACACAACATAGATTAAGGTGTGGAGCTCTACTGTACCTCAAGTTTTAATGCAAAGTACTACTATTTTCTATTCAATTCAGCTTATTCTTGCTCTAAGATATTAGTTGCACTTCAACATGATGAATGTGATTATCCGTGACACTCATCATCATTTTTACCTATGAACACATGATTGACAACCACTTCCGTTCTACCTCAGAACGAACGAATATCTCTTGGATTCCTAAATCAGAATCTTCGTAGTATAAGCTAAAATTACTGGTGGTCACTCTTGAGAATCCGGAAAGTCTAAACCTTGTCTGTGGTATTCCGAGTTGGATTCAGGGATTGAAGGACTGTGACGAGCTTCAAACTCGTGATTGTTGGGCGAGGTGACAGACACAAAAGAATCAATGGATTCTATTCTGACATGATCGAGAACCGACAGATGATTAGTCGTGCTGTAACAAGAGATTTGGACCTTTTTCACTAAGAGGATGGGATGTAGCCATTGACAACAGTGATGCCCTACATACAGCTTGCCATGGAAAGGAGTATGAAGAATTGGATGAAAGCAGCAGGAAAGCAGAGATTCAGAAGGAACATAGCATCTCCATACACTTATCTGAAATTCCTACCAATGATTTACATAAGTATCTCTATCTTATTTTATGCTTTATTTATTATTATTTTTGAAAACTCCAACACCATTATAATCTGCCTAACTGAGATTTACAAGAAGACCATAGCTTGCTTCATACCAATAATCTCCGTAGGATCGACCCTTACTCACGTAAGGTATTACTTGGATGACCCAATGCACTTGTTGGTTAGTTGTGCAGAGTTGTGACAAAGTGTGATTCACGTTTGAGAGGCTACCAAGTCTTTGGTGCGATTGTTAATGATCACAATTTCGTGCACCAAAATACTATGAAGACAAGCAAGGACAGCCCTCCTTATAAGAGCTATGTCAAGGGTGTTGAGGTAGATTTTAGTCCACCATCCATTATGAGAGTCCCTATAGAGAACTTAGCTTTGAGGAAAGACTGTAAGGTGAGAATGACCCTGATGAGATATTACATGGGTTATGCTTTGAAGGCAAAGACTGGGAAAGGGATTCAGAGTGAGCTCCAAGCCATTTGAAAAGAATAGATCTCATACCTGAAGCCAAAGGGTGGTATGAGATAGTGAAAAGATCTATACTCCAAACTGTAAATACCTCAGCAGTCACAATCAAGAGAGCCATCTTGACGTATTACATCTTGAGGGGAGGAGAAATCAACATCCCACATCTCATAGTAGATAGCATTTAGGAGATAGCTGAGGATACAGGTAAAAGTAGGCTTGGTCACCCAAGCACTATTCTGAGGCTGTGCAAAAGGGCTGGGGTGCTCTTTGAGGATGAAGATACAGAGAAGGTAAAAGGAAGCAGGGGAATTACAAGGCAAAGAATGGAAGGTGCTACTGATGCTGACAATCAAGAGGAAGGAAGAGCTCAAGGGAGAAGAAGGAGACCACAAGTGGATGGAAAGTAAGCTTCTAATACACTGGACTTGAACCAAAATGCAAAGAGCCATTGAAGAAAAGTCTCAGCAATTTATGAGAGCACAAGAGCAACATCAAGAGCAATACTTGAGGCAACAGGAGCAGTATCTGAAGGATCAAGAGCAACAAGAGAACTGGCAGCGACAAATGATGGATCAACAAAAAGAATTTCAAGCAAGAATTTTTGATGGGCAAAGGGAACAATCAGCAGATTTTCGAGAATCATATAATAGATTGTCTTTGCAACAAGCCAAGTATGGGGAATACACTCAAAATCTATATCAGTGGAAGAACATATATCATACCATTGGAGAGCATAGGCATGTGGATAGAATGGAGTATGATATAAACACTCAAGCAAAGTTGGATTATTTAGTCCAGAGCATGCCAGCATTGAACCAACAGATCAAGTCATTTGAGCAATGCCAAGAATTGGTGGACCATCAAAGAGATAGAACCAAAAAGCATGCAACACACATGTTGCAAGGGTTGAAAGAGGCTGGACTCTAGGGTCAGATAGACCATATTTGGGATCAAAGATGTCCTGTTGAAGAATCTCAAGAAGAAACCAAGAAGAGGAAGAAGAAAGGAGAATCAAGCAAGAGCAAGGAGCACGACAATTAGGAGGTGGTGGAGTTTCTTTCATGTTTTTTTTAAATTGAATAAAGATTATGCATATCTAAAACATGAGATGCCTCCAAATGATTTATGTTTTGCATTTTCATTTCTTAAGTAGATTTCCTACTAGGAACTGCATAATGCTTATCATTACTCATCTGCTAAATTTTGTTTTGTTTCCCTTCTGCATAAATAAAAGAAAAATGTTTGAAACAAGAAAGTGATTGTCCAATGTTATAGGAATTAGAATGAAATTCAGTGGTGATGCTTGCTTGATTTAATGATGAGCTCAATAATAAAAGCTGCATAATAGAATGTTCTTTGTAGTGTGAACTAAGTTGCTGCTATACAACCTTTTGTTAATAAACATCCCATGAGAATGAATCAAAGTAAGAAAGAAAAATAAAAGAAAAGCCAAGAGTTGGCAAAGAAACAAATAATAATGCTAGACACCAATAGCTTGGACCTTAGGACATATGCCTGTGGTGCTTCTTGTACTAGGATCTGCTTGGACAATTAGGTTCTGAGGAGTATTTTAAAACTTGGTAACTTAGATTAACTAATCTGGGATTACCAACCGAAAGTCCATGATCAAGAGCAACCTAGTTACAAAGCATTTAGTGATCCAAAGAGATGCTGGGCATCAATGTTCCTAGGAAGAAATTGTGAACCAAGTTTCTGTGGTGAAGAAGTGTTGAGGAAAATTGAGCCAAAAGGCTACTGCAACACTTGCCACTAAGTTGTCAATGAGAAATAAGCTTTCTAAGCAAAAGAAAGAAAGAAAAAGCTAACAAGGGAGCAATCAAAGAGACATTTCATATCAGATAGCTAAGAATAATTGAGCTACATTTGTCTGCATAAAACCCCATGAACTAAGTTTTATTATGTGCTAAATAAGGACATGTATGCTTCTCTGGTTGATTTCATTTCTTCTCATATTTAGTGCTTGCTTGGGGACAAGCAAGATTTAAGTTTGGTGTTATGATGACAAGTCATCTTATGCTAGCTTTTCAAGCATTTTTCACTTGTTTCAATAGGTTTTATGCACTTTGTTGCACAATAAGTAAGTGATTTGGAGTGGATTTTCATGATTATGTTAAATCAATCAACCATCATTTATTTGACACAAAATCATAGGGTTTAAGCTAGAATTAGTTCATTTTATGAATGATTTAGAAACCTTGTGAATTTGGTGATACTTTGACATGTTTGTGTGGTTGCTTGCAGGAGAAGAAAGGAGGGCAAGGCACCATGAAGGAGCACAAGGCCAACGCTCAAACAAGGGAGCTCTAAACAAAGGCCAACATTCACAAGGAGTGCCCAAAGAAGTGAGCGCTATGCTCACAAGTGTGAGCATTTTCGTGCTCCTCAACCAAGGAAGAAAGGCGCGCGCAAGTAAAGCAAGGCACATCAAAGGCTGGTGCTCAATTAAGTGAGAGCTACACTCACAAGTGTGAGCATTTTTGAGCTCTTGCCCAAGGAAATTAAGGAAGCACAACACTGATGAGCGGATAATTTATACGCTTTTTGGCATTATTTTTATATAGTTTTTAGTATGTTTTATTCACTTTTTAGTATATTTTTATTAGTTTTTAAGCAAAATTCACATTTATGGACTTTACTGAGTTTGTGTGTTTTTATGTGATTTCAGGTATTTTCTGGCTGAAATTGAGGGACCTGAGCAAAAATCTAATTCAGAGGCGGAAAAAGGACTGCTGATGCTGTTGGATTCTGACCTCCCTGCACTCGAAATGGAATTTTTGGAGCTATAGAAATCCAAATGGTGCGCTCTCAATTGTGTTGGAAATTAGACATCTAGGGCTTTTCAGCAATATATAATAGTTCATACTTTGCTCCAGTTTTGACGACGCAAACTGGCGTTTAAACGCCAACTTCCTGCCCTATTCTGGCGTTTAACGCCAGAAACAAGTAACATGCTAGAGTTAAACGCCCAAAACAGGCTGCAAACTGGTGTTTAACTCCAAGAGAAGTCTCTACACATGAAAGCTTCAATGCTCAGTCCAATCACACACCAAGTGGGCCCGGAAGTGGATTTCTGCATCATTTACTTATTTCTGTAAACCATAGTAACTAGTCTAGTATAAATAGGACTTTTTTCTATTGTATCTTCATGCTGGGATCTGTGGACGTTTGCTCCTTAGACATTGGGGGCTGGCCATTCGGCCATGCCTGGACCTTCATCACTTATGTATTTTTAACGGTGGAGTTTCTACACACCATAGATTATGGTGTGGAGCTCTGCTGTTCCTCGAGTATTAATGCAATTACTACTATTTTCTATTCAATTCATGCTTATTCTTGTTCTAAGATATCCATTCGCACACAAGAACATGATGAATGTGATGATTATGTGACGCTCATCACCATTCTCAACCTATGAACGCGTGCCTGACAAACACTCCCGTTCTACATGAAAACAAGCTTGAATGCATATCTCTTAGCCTTCTGGTTCATTATCATAGTCTTCGTGGTATAAGCTAGAATCAATTGGCAGCATTCTTGAGATTCGGAAAGTCTAAACCTTATCTGTGGTATTCCAACTAGGATTTGGGATGGGACGATTGTGACGAGCTTCAAACTCGCAAGTGTTTGGGCGTAGTGACAGACGCAAAAGGATCAATGGATCCTATTCCAACATGAGTGGGAATCGACAGATGATTAGTCGTGCAGTGACAGCGCATTTGGACCATTTTTACTGAGAGGACAGACGGTAGGCATTGACAATGGTAATCCCCCAACACACAGCTTGCCATAGGAAGGAGTATGAAGGATTGGATGAAGGCTGTAGGAAAGTAGAGATTTAGAAGGAACAAAGCATCTCCATACGCTTATCTGGAATTCCCACCAATGAGTTACATAAGTATCTCTATCTTTATTTTATGTTTCTTTATCTTTTAATTATTAAAACTCCATAACCATTTGAATCTGCCTGACTGAGATTTATAAGATGACCATAGCTTGCTTCAAGCCGACAATCTTTGTGAGATCGACCCTTACTCACGTAAGGTTTATTACTTGGACGACCCAGTGCACTTGCTGGTTAGTTGTGCGAATTGTAAAAAAAAGTTGAGATTACAATAGTGCGTACCAAGTTGTTAGCGCCATTGAGATCACAATTTCGTGCACCAAGATTTTGGCGCCATTGCCGGGGATTGTTCGAGTTTGGACAACTGACGGTTCATCTTGTTGCTTAGATTAGGTAATTTTTTATTTATTTTGTTCTTCAGAATTTTTAAGAATGAATTCTAGAGTTTCAAGATGATGCTTTTATCATCACAGGAGCTAGTTGATTCCCATAAATTTGGCTGCTTTTATGTAACATTGCATGATTCTTGGAATTCTTATTAAAAACTTTGAGTTTCTTATTTTCTTTTTCAAAAAATTTTTTGACAAAAATACAAAAAAAATTATAAAATCATAAAATAAAAAATATTTTGTGTTTCTTGTTTGAGTCTAGAGTCAATTCATAAGTTTGGTGTCAATTGCATATTTTTATGTTTATCAAAAATTTTCAAAAACTCATGCATAGTGTTCTTCATGATCTTCAAGTTGTTCTTGGTAAGTCTCCTAGTTTGACATTGTGATTTTCTTGTTTTGTGTCTTTTCTTGTTTTTCATATGCATTTTTAGTTTGTTAGTGTCTAAACATTAAAAATTTCTAAGTTTGGTGTCTTGCATGTTTTTCTTTTCTTGAAAATTTTTCAAAAATAAGTTCTTGATGCTCATCTTGATCTTCAAAGTGTTCTTAGTGTTCATCTTGGCATTCAAACAGTTCTTGCATGCATCATCTGTTTTGATCTTAAATTTTCATCTGTTGAGTCATTTTGTGATTTTTCTCTTTCCTCATTAAATTAAAAAAAATCAAAAAATATCTTTCCCTTATTTCTCTCATAAATTTCGAACTCTTTGGGTTGACTTAGTCAAAAATTTTTAAAATAAGTTGTTTCTTGTTAGTCAAGTCAAGATTTCAATTTCAAAAATTTATCTTTTCAAAATCTTTTCAAAAATCAAATCTTTTTCATTTTTTATTATTTTCAAAGATTTTAAAAATTGATTTTCAAAATCTTTTTCTTAATTTTATTTCATAATTTTCGAAAACTTTACTAAAAATTAATGTGATTGATTCAAATATTTGAAGTTTGCTACTTTCTTGTTAAGAAAGGTTCAATCTTTAAATTCTAGAATTATATCTTTTAGTTTCTTGTTAGTCAAGTAATCGATTTTAATTTTAAAAATCAAATCTTTTTAATTTCCTTTTCAAATCTTTTTCAATCATATCTTTTTTCTCAAAATCAATTTCAAAATCTTTTCAAACTTCTTATCTTTTCAAAATTGATTTTCAAATCTTTTTCAACTAACTAATTGATTTTTTTTTTTTGCTATTTCTTATCTTTTTTCAAAACTACCTAACTACTTCTCTCTCTCTAATTTTCGAAAATCCCTAACCCTTTTTCAAAATTCTTTTTAATTAATTAATTGTTTTAAATTTTAATTTTAATTTTATTTCTTCTCCTAATTTTCAAATTCTAACTATATTTTAAAATAAAAACAACAATATCTTCCTTTTCTTCTTAATTATTTTCAAAAAATCCTCTCTCTCATCTCCTTCTATTTATTTATTTATCTACTAACACTTCTCTTCTAATCATAATTCAAACCCTCTTCTCTTCTCTCCCTGTGTTCGAATTTTTCCTCTTCTATTCTTCTTCTCTTCTACTCACATAAAGGAATCTCTATACTGTGACATAGAGGATTCCTCTTCTTTTCTGTTCTCTTCTTTTTCATATGAGCAGGAGCAAGAATAAGGACATTCTTGTTGAAGCAGATCCTGAACCTGAAAGGACTCTGAAGAAGAAGCTAAGAGAAGCTAAAGTACAACAATCCAGAGAAAACCTTACAGAGAATCTCAAAAAAGAAGTAATGGCCAAACCCAACAACAATGCAAGGAAGATGCTTGGTGACTTCACTGCACCAAATTCCAACTTCCATGGAAGAAGCATCTCAATCCCTGCCATTGGAGCAAATAATTTTGAGCTAAAGCCTCAATTAGTTTCTCTAATGCAACAGAATTGCAATTTTTATGGACTTCCATCAGAAGATCCTTTTCAATTCTTAACTGAATTCTTGCAGATCTGTGATACTGTTAAGACTAATGGAGTTGATCCCGAGGTCTACAAGCTTATGCTTTTCCCTTTTGCTGTAAGAGACAAAGCTAGAACATGGTTGCACTCTCAACCTAGAGATAGCCTGAACTCTTGGGATAAGCTGGTCACAGCTTTCTTAGCCAAGTTCTTTCCTCCTCAAAAGATGAGCAAGCTTAGAGTAGATGTTCAAACCTTCAGGTAGAAAGAAGGTGAATCCCTCGATGAAGTTTGGGAAAGATACAAGTAATTGACCAAAAAGTGTCCATCTGACATGCTCTCAAAATGGACCATCCTGGATATATTCTATGATGGTCTGTCTGAATTGTCTAAGATGTCATTGGACCATTCTCCAAGTGGATCTATTCACCTAAAGAAAACACCTGCAGAAGCTCAGGAACTCATTGAAATATTTGCAAATAACCAGTTCATGTACACCTCTGAAAGGAATCCTGTGAGTAATGGGACGCCTCAGAGGAAGGGAGTTCTTGAAATTGATGCTCTGAATGCCATATTGGCTCAAAACAAAATGTTGACTCAGCAAATCAACATGATTTCTCAGAGTCTGAATGGATTGCAAAATGCATCCAACAATACTAAAGAAGCATATTCTGAAGAAGAAGCTTATGATCTTGAGGATCCTGCAATGGCAGAGGTGAATTACATGGGTGAAGCCTATGGAAACATCTATAATCCCTCATAGAGAAATCATCAAAATTTTTCATGGAAGGATCAACAAAAGCCTCAACAAGGCTTTAATAATGATGGAAGAAACAGGTTTAGCAATAGCAAGCCTTTTCCATCAGCCTCTCAGCAACAGACAGAGAACTCTGAGCAGAGCCCCTCAGGCTTAGCAAATATAGTCTCTGATCTATTTAAGGCCACACTATGTTTCATGAATGAAACAAGGTCCTCCATTAGAAATTTGGAAGCACAAGTGGGCTAGCTGAGTAAAAGAGTCACTAAAACTCCTCCTAGTACTCTCCCAAGGAATATAGAAGAGAATCCAAAAAGAGAGTGCAAGGCCATAACCTTACTTGGTATGGCTGAACCTAAAGAGGAGGAGGAGGACGTGACTCCTAGTGAGGAAGACCTCATGGGACGTCCTCTGGACAAAAAAGAGTTCCCATTTGAGGAACCTAAGGAATCTAAGGCTCATCTAGAGACCATAGATATTCCATTGAACCTACTTCTACCATTCATGAGCTCTAATGACTATTCCTCCTCTGAAGAGGATGAAGATATTACAGAAGGAAAAGTTGCCCAGTATTTAGGAGCAATCATGAAGCTGAATGCCAAGCTATTTGGTAATGAGACTTGGGAGGATGAACCTCCATTGCTCATTAATAAACTAAATACCTGGTTTCAGCAAACATTACCTCAAAAGAAAAAGGATCCTGGAAGGTTCTTAATACCCTGTACCATAGGCACCATGACCTTTGAAAAGGCTTTGTGTGACTTGGGGTCAGACATAAACCTCATGCGACTCTCTGTAATGGAGAAACTGGGAATCTTTGAGGTTCAAGCTGCAAGAATCTCACTAGAGATTGCAGACAAATCAATAAAACAGGCTTAAGGACTAGTAGAGGACATGCTAGTAAAGGTTGAAGGCCTTTACATCCTTGCTGATTTCATAATCCTAGACACTGGAAAGGAGAAGGATGAATCCATCATCCTTGGCAGACCCTTCCTAGCCACAACAAAAGCTGTAATTGATGTTGACAGAGGAGAGTTGGTCCTGCAATTAAATAAGGACTACCTTGTGTTTAAGACTCAAGGATCTCCCTCTGCAACCATGGAGAGGAAGCATGAAAGGCTTCTCTCAATACAGATTCAAACACAGCCCCCACATTCAAACTCTAAGTTTGGTGTTGGGAGACCACAACCAAACTCTAAGTTTGGTGTTGGGAGGCCACAACCAAACTCTAAGTTTGGTGTTCTGAATATCTGTGAGGCTCTATGAGAGCCCACTGTCAAGCTATTGACATTAAAGAAGCGCTTATTGAGAGGCAACGCAATTTTTATATATCTATGTTATTTTATGTTTTCTTTAGGTTGATGATCATGTGGAGTCACAAAAACAACTACAAAAATCAAAGCAAATTCAAAAATAGCATTAAAAATAGCACACCCTAGAAGATAAGCTTACTGGCGTTTAAATGCCAGTAAGAGTAGCAGAATGGGCGTTAAACGCCCAGCCTGGCACCATTCTGGGCGTTTAACTCCAGAAATGGGCACTAGATTGGCGTTTAATGCCAGAAATGGGCACCAGACTAGCGTTTAACGCCAGAAACAAGCAACATCTTGGAGTTAAATGCCAGGAAAGGTATAAAATCTGGCATTTAACGCCAGAAACAAGCAGCAGTTTGGCGTTAAACACTAGGATTGCACACTAAGGGCATTTTTGCACGCCTAAATGGAGCATGAATGAGAAGTCCTTGACCCCTCAGGATCTGTGGACCCCACAGGATCCCACCTACCTCACTTCTTTCTCTCTCCCCCTCACACATCTCTACAATACTCTACCCAAAACACCACTCACCAATCAAATCCTATCTTCTTCCCTATATTCTCTTCACCAATCACCTCCATATCTCTTCCCCAAAAACCCCACCTACCTCAACTTTCAAATTCAAACACTTTTCCCTCCCAAACCCACCCAATTCCATTCGGCCACTCTCCCTCTCTTTCCCTATAAATACCCCTCTTCACTCCTTCATTTTCACACATCACAAACCCTTTCCTACCCCATTGGCCAAACTTATCTCTCCCTTCATCTCCTCTAATTTCCTCTTCTTCCCCTCTTTTCTTTCTTCTTTTGCTCTAGGACGAGCAAACCTTTTATGTTTGGTGTGGTAAAAGAATTGCTTTTTGTTTTTCCATAACCATTTATGCACCTAAGGCTAGAGAAACCTCTAAAAAGAGGAAAGGGAAGGCAAAAGCTTCCACCTCCGAGTTATGGGAGATGGAGAGATTCATCTCAAACGTCCATCAAGACCACTTCTATGAAATTGTGGCCAAGAAGAAGGTGATCCCTGAGGTCCCTTTCATGCTCAAGAAGAGTGAGTATCTGGAGATCCGACATGAGATCCGAAGAAGAGGTTGGGAAGTTCTCACCAACCCCATTCAACAAGTCAGAATCTTAATAGTTCAAGAGTTCTATGCCAATGCATGGATCACTAGGAACCATGATCAAAGTATGAACTCGAATCCATAGAATTGGCTTACAATGGTTAAGGGGAAATACTTAGATTTCAGTCCAGAAAATGTAAGGTTGGTGTTCTACTTGCCAATGATGCAAGAAAACGTATGCCCCTACACTAGAATGGTCAACTTTGATCAAAGGTTGGACCAAGTCCTCATGGACATATGTGTGAAAGGAGCTCAATGGAAAAGAGACTCAAGAGGCAATCCGATTCAATTGAGAAGACCGGACCTTAAGCCCGTGGCTAGAGGATGGTTGGAGTTCATCCAATGCTCCATCATTCCTACTAGCAACCGATCTGAAGTGACTGTGGATCGGGCCATCATGATCCATAGTATTATGATTGGGGAGGAAGTGGCAGTTCATGAGATCATACTTCTAGAACTCTACTAGGTGGCTGACAAGTCCTCCACTTTGGCAAGGTTAGCCTTTCCTTATCTCATTTGTCACCTATGCAATTCGGCTGGGATTGACATAGAAGGAGGCATCTTCATTGAAGATGACAAGCCCATCACTAAGAAAAGGATGGAGCAAACAAGAGAGCCTACTTATGGACCTCAACAAGAGCATGAGGAAATTCCTCATAAAATCCCTGAGATACCTCAAGGGATGCATTTTCCTCCACACAACTATTGGGAGCAACTTAACACCTCTTTGGAAGGCATGAGTTACAACATGGACCTTAAGGCAAGGAAGAGATATAGAGGAGCTCAGGCATTCCATTGGATCTTCAAGAGGAAGAACTAGCCACCATCACTAAGGTGGACCCGTTCTTTGATTTCCTTGTTCTTATTTTTCTATTTTTGAATTTGGTGCTTTATGTTTGTCTATGTTTGTGTCTTTATTACATGATCATTAGTGTCTAGTGTCTATGTCTTAAAGCTACGAATAATTACATGAATCCTTCACCTCTCTTAAATGAAAAATGTGCTTAATTACAAAATAATAAGAAGTACTTGGATTTCAAATTTTATCTTGAAATTAGTTTAATTATTTTGATGTGGTGGCAATACTTTTTGTTTTCTGAATCAATGCTTGAACAATGCATATTTTGGATCTTGTTGTTAATGAATGTTAAAATTGTTGGCTCTTGAAAGAATGATGAACAAAGAGAAATGTTATTGATAATCTGAAAAATCATAAAATTGATTCTTGAAGCAAGAAAAAGCAGTGAATGACAAGGCTTGCGAAAAAAAAGAAAAATGGTGAAAAAAAGAAAGAAAAAGAAAAAGCAAGTAGAAAAAGCCAATAGCCCTTTAAACCAAAAGACAAGGGTAAAAAGGATCCAATGCTTTGAGCATTAATGGATAGGAGGGCCCAAGGAAATAAAATCCAGGCCTAAGCGGCTAAATCAAGCTGTCCCTAACCATGTGCTTGTGTCATGAAAGTCCAAGTGAAAAGCTTGAGACTGAGTGGTTAAAGTCGTGATCAAAAGCAAAAGAGTGTGCTTAAGAACTCTGGACACCTCTAATTGGGAACTTTAGCAAAGCTGAGTCACAATCTGAAAAGGTTCACCCAGTTATGTGTCTGTGGCATTTATGTATCCGGTGGTAATACTGGGAAACAAAGTGCTTAGGGCCACGACCAAGACTCATAAAGTAGCTGTGTTCAAGAATCAACATACTAAACTAGGAAAATCAATAACACTATCTAAAATTCTAAGTTCCTATAGATGCCAATCATTCTGAATTTCAAGGGATAAAGTGAAATGCCAAAACTGTTCTGAGGCTAAAAGCTACTAGCCCCGCTCATCTAATTTGGACTAAGTTTAATTGATATTGTGAGATTCATTGTATATTCTCTTCTTTTTATCCTATTTGATTTTCAGTTGCTTGGGGACAAGCAACAATTTAAGTTTGGTGTTGTGATAAGCGGATAATTTATACGCTTTTTAGCATTGTTTTTATATAGTTTTTAGTATGTTTTATTCACTTTTTAGTATATTTTTATTCATTCTTAAGCAAAATTCACATTTCTGGACTTTACTATGAGTTTGTGTGTTTTTCTGTGATTTCAGTTATTTTCTGGCTGAAATTGAGGGACCTGAGCAAAAATTTGATTCAGAGGATGAAAAAGGACTGCTAAGGCTGTTGGATTCTGACCTCCCTGCACTTGAAATGGAATTTTTGGAGCTACAGAAACCTAAATGGCGTGTTCTCAACTGCGTTGGAAAGTTGACATCCAGGGCTTTCCAGAAATATATAATAGTCTATACTTTGCTCGAGTTTTGACGACGCAAACTGGTGTTTAAACGCCAAGTTCCTGCCATATTCTGGCATTAAACGCCAGAAACAAGTTACAAGCTACAGTTAAACGCCCAAAACAGGCTGCAAAGTGGCGTTTAACTCCAAGAGAAGTCTCTACACATGAAAGCTTTAATGCTCAACCCAAGCACACACCTAGTGGGCCCGGAAGTGGATTTCTGCATCATTTACTTATTTCTGTAAACCCTAGTAATTAGTCTAGTATAAATAGGACTTTTTACTGTTGTATTTTCATGCTGGGATCTGTGGACATTTAGTCTTTAGACATTGGGGGCTAGCCATTCGGCCATGCATAGACCTTCATCACTTATGTTTTTTCAACGGTGGAGTTTCTACACACCATGGATTAAGGTGTGGAGTTCTACTGTTCCTCGAGTATTAATGCAATTACTACTATTTTCTATTCAATTCATGCTTATTCCTGTTCTAAGATATCCATTCGCACACAAGAACATGATGAATGTGATGATTATGTGACGCTCATCACCATTCTCAACCTATGAACACGTGCCTGACAAACACTCCTTTTCTACATGAAAACAAGCTTGAATGCATATCTCTTAGCCTTCTGGTTCACGATCCAAGTCTTCGTGGTATAAGCTAGAATCAATTGGCAGCACTCTTGAGATCCGAAAAGTCTATACCTTATTTGTGGTATTCCGAGTAGGATCTGGGATGGGATGACTGTGACGACCTTCAAACTCGCAAGTGTTGGGCGTAGTGACCGACGCAAAAGGATCAATGGAGCCTATTCCAACATGAGTGAGAACCGACAGATGATTAGCCATGCGGTGACAGCACATTTGGACTATTTTCACTGAGAGGATGGACAGTAGCCATTGACAACGGTGATCCCCCAACACACAGCTTGCCATAGAAAGGAGTATGAAGGATTGGATGAAGACTGTAGGAAAGTAGAGATTCGGAAGGAACAAAGCATCTCCATATGCTTATCTAAAATTCCCATCAATGAGTTACATAAGTATCTCTATCTTTATTTTGTTTCTTTATCTTTTAATTATTAAAACTCCATAACCATTTGAATCTGCCTGACTGAGATTTATAAGATGACCATAGCTTGCTTCAAGCCGACAATCTCCGTGGAATCGACCCTTACTCATGTAAGGTTTATTACTTGGACAACCCAATGCACTTGCTGGTTAGTTGTGCATAGTTGTGAAAAAAGAGTTGAGATTACAATTGTGCGTACCAAGTTGTTGGCGCCATTGAGATCACAACTTCGTGCACCAAGCACTCACAAGAGGGAACACCAAGTCTCGAAGGGAGAGCACCCAAGGGAGCACTAGACATAGCGCTCAATTAAGGAAGCATAGCGCTCACTAAAAGGAGCGCCGAGGATCGAAGAGGGGGCACGCATTGAAGCAACAAGGAATAGCGTTCACAATTGGAGCGCCGGGCTCACTTATTGAGCGCTAGGAGCATGCTTGGCCAAAGGAAAATAAATGCTACGCTCACAATACCCAATGGAGCACTACCCTGGGAGCTAATCAAATGCACCCTGATCAATGTCACTTGAACCAAGCCATTTTGGACCTAATTCTTTATAGAATTTAAAAGCCCACTCCTACCTCTAAAGACAAAAAAGGAGAAAGTGTATAAATAGGATTAGATTTGATTTAGAAAAAAAAGACCTTTGGAACTTTTATTTTTAGACTCTTAACTGATTTTTAGTTTGGGGACTTTAGCTTTCATTTTAAATTTGGGGAATTGGGATTGAGATCTAGTTTTCTTTTTGTTTGTTCTTGCTTCTGCAACTTTTACTTTCTTTTTTTTATGGATTTTTGGATTGAGATTGAAGAACTCCATTTCATTTCTTGATCTGAAATTCATCTTTGCTTTTTTTCTACATAGTTCTGAGAATTGAAGAATTGGATCTGAATTTCCTTTGCTGTTTTCATTTTTTATTTCTTTTACAATTTCTTTTGTGTTTGGTCAAGGGAGTAATTGAGATCTAGATATACTTTCTGATCTCAGTGCTCTTCTTCGATCATCAATATCTCTTTTAGAATTTATAATTGAGCTAAGTTTACTTTCTGTTTGTTTCTTCAAGTAATTTTACATTTCTGTTTGGTGACTGAGTTAAATTTCTTCATTTCACAGCTTTCTGATTTACTTTAGCTTGCATTTTCTTATTCAATTCTGAATCCCAGCACCCAAATCCCTTTACTCTTTAAGCAATTTAAGTTTCTCAGCAATTTAGATTCAGTAATTTAGATTTCTTGCACTCTAAGCTTCAGCCATTTACATTTCTTGCAATCTAAGTTTCAATCATTTACATTACTTGCACTTTAAGTTTCAGCTCTTTTAATTTCTTTGCATTAAAAGATTCTGTCAATTTTGCCTCTCCCTTTTATTTTCATGCAATTTAGTTTCTGTTATTCATGTTTCACCCAAATCATCAACTGTTTGCTTAACTAAATTCATCACCTAACTAAAATTGCTCAATCCATCAATCTCTGTGGCATCGACCTCCCTCTTACGAGTAATTACTACTTAATGCGACCCGGTACACTTGCCTGTGAGTTTTGTGTGAAATCGTTTTTCCCTTACAATAATCAGAATCAATTTCCTCATGCCAAGGGAAGAGGAAATCAGAGTAAGAGTTCTCCGAATTTAGTTTGTGATCGTTGTGGGCATTTCCATCCTTATGACTCATGCAAAATTGGTTTAGGTGGTTGTTTCAATTATGGGTTGCCTGGCCACATGGCGAGGGATTTCACTCATGGGAGGAATCAGAATATGGGCCAGAGTCAGTATCAAGGATGTGTCCTTGCTGTGAATGCCAAGGATGCTTCCAAGGCGGATCTGTTGATGAGAGGTATATGTCTAATTGGTGATAAATCCTTAGTTGCATTATATGATACTGGAGCTTCGCATTCATTTATTTCATTTTCTAAAGTTGAAGAATTAGGCTTGAAAGTGTCAGAGTTACCTTTTGATCTCCATGTACATACTCCGCATCAAACAGTTATGACTAGGTCAGGTTGTAGACAAGTAGGTTTCAAGCTTGAGGGTAGAGACTTTGTGCACGATTTGATCTGTTTACCAATGGTGGGGCTAGAAATGACTTTGGGGTTTGATTGGTTGTCGAAGAATCAGGTTTTGCTGGATTGCTTTGAACGGACTATTCGGTTTATGCCGGAAGGAGAGAATGGAGTAGTGGTAGCTATGGGGTATTACCTGAACTCTGTAATGGTGCATTGTAGTGGGGAGGAGTGTCAGGGTTATATTCTGTTGGTTGCTAATACGTTGAGTGATGCCCAGAACTTAGATCAGATTCTGGTGGTTAGAGATTTTCCAGAAGTGTTCCCGAAAGATATCCCTGAGTTCCCACCTCAAAGGGAAATTGAATTTGCAATTGAGTTGGTGCCGGAGGCCGGACCAGTGTCAATTGCGCCATATCAAATGGCTCCAATAGAGCTGGCAGAATTAAAGACTCAGTTGGAAGAGCTTCTGGATAAGAGGTTCATTCGATCGAGTATATCAACGTGGGGAGCGCCAGTTTTATTGGTGAAGAAGAAGGATGGAGGAATGCGATTGTGTGTGGATTACCGATAGTTAAACAAAGTGACAGTGAAGAACAAGTACTCACTGCCAAGGATAGATGACTTGATGGATCAATTGCAAGGAGCTGGAGTATTTTCCAATATCGATTTGAGATCCGATTACCATCAGATAAGGGTGAAAGAGGATGATAACCCTAAGACTGCGTTTAGAACACGCTGTGGACACTACGAGTTTGCGGTGATGTCCTTTGGGTTAACGAATGCACCTGCTGTTTTCATGGATTACACGAACAGAGTGTTTCATCCCTTTTTGGACAAATTCATGGTGGTTTTCATAGATGATATCTTGGTTTACTCTAAGACGGTAAAGGAGCATGAGGAACACTTTAGGATTCTGTTGCAAATCCTAAAGGAGCGAAAGTTGTAAGCCAAATTGTCAAAGTGCAAGTTCTAGAAGGACGAAGTAAAGTTCTTAGTCCATGTGGTGAGTAAAGGAGGAATAGCTATAGATCCTTCTAAGGTAGAAACGGTGATGGAGTGGGAAAGACCGACGGCTGTGACGGGAGTCAGGAGCTTTTTGGGTTTAGCCGGATATTACCGAAGATTTATCGAATGATTTTCCCGGATTGCACTACCGATGATGAAGTTAACAAGGAAAGAAGTGCCATTCGTGTGCACGTCGGAGTATGAAGAGAGTTTTCAGACGTTGAAGTAAAGGTTAACTTCAGCACCTGTTTTGATCTTACCGGAATCACATGAATCATTTGAAGTATATTGTGATGCTTCTTTGAAGGGTTTGGGTTGCGTGTTAATGCGACACTGGAACGTGGTGGCTTACGCATCGGGTCAGTTGAGACCGCCTGAGGTAAATTACGTTCATCATGTTAGCATTCAATTATCTTGAAAAAGAGATTGAATGCATTTTGGTTATATGTGAACCTTGGAAGAGGAATCATAAAACCATGCTTGAAATCATTTCTCACACTTGAGTAGATTTGGGTTTTGGTGATTGGATATGGTGTCATATAATCCACCCACTACTTGGATCTATGAGGATGTGTGGGATAATCAGGGAACAAGCTTTATCTCTTCTCATGAGCAATTAGACCAAGGGATTGGCTATTGATCAAGATTGGAGAGATTGAGTCACCAAGGAATTGGGGCTTGATGAGCGGATAATTTATACGCTTTTTGGCATTGTTTTCAGGTAGTTTTTAGTAAGTTCAAGCTACTTTTAGGGATGTTTTCATTAGTTTTTATGTTAAATTCACATTTCTGGACTTTACTATGAGTTTGTGTGTTTTTCTGTGATTTCAGGTAATTTCTGGCTGAAATTGAGGGACTTGAGCAAAACTCTGAAAAAGGCTGACAAAAGGACTGCTGATGCTGTTGGAATCTGACCTCCCTGCACTCGAAATGGATTTTCTGGAGCTACAGAACTCCAACTGGCACGTTCTCAACAGCGTTGAAAAGTAGACATCCAGAGCTTTCCAGCAATATATAATAGTCCATACTTTATTCGGAAATTGATGACCTAACTTGGCGTTGAACGCCAAGTACATGCTGCTGTCTGGAGTTAAACGCCAGAAACACGTCATGATCCGGAGTTGAACGCCCAAAACACGTTATAACTTGGAGTTCAACTCCAAGAAAAGCCTCAGCTCGTGGATAGATCAAGCTCAGCCCAAGCATACACCAAGTGGGCCCTGAAAGTGGATTTATGCATCAATTACTTACTCATGTAAACCCTAGTAGCTAGTTTATTATAAATAGGACTTTTTACTAGTGTATTAGACATCTCTGGACGCCTAGTCCTTAGACCATGGGGGCTGGCCATTCGGCCATGCCTGAACCTTTTACTTATGTATTTTCAACAATGGAGTTTCTGCACACCATAGATTAAGGGTGTGGAGCTCTGCTGTACCTCAAGTTTCAATACAATTATTATTACTTTCTATTCAATTCTCTTCTATCCTTATTCCAAGATATACGTTACACTTAACTTTGATGAATGTGATGATCCATGACACTCATCATCATTCTCACCTATGAACACGCGTGACTGACAACCACTTCCGTTCTACTTTAGGCAGGGCGCATATCTCTTAGATTCCCCAACAGAATCTTCGTGGTATAAGCTAGATAGGTGGCGGCATTCATGAGGATCCGGAAAGTCTAAACCTTGTCTATGGTATTCCGAGTAGGATTCCATGATTGAATGACTGTGACGAGCTTCAAACTCCTGAAGGCTGGGCGTGATGACAAGCGCAAAAGAATCAAGGGATTCTATTCCAACCTGATTGAGAACCGACAGATGATTAGTCGTGCTGTGACAGAGCATAGGAACATTTTCACTGAGAGGATGGGATGTAGCCATTGACAACGGTGATTCCCTACATACAGCTTGCCATGGAAAGGAGTAGGAAGGATTGGATGACTGTAATAGGAAAGTAGAGATTCAAGAGGAGCACAGCATCTCCATACACTTATCTGAAATTTCCACTATTAATTTACTTAAGTATTTCTATCCCTTTTATTTTCTTTTTATTATAAATTTTTGAAACCCAAAACTATTTAATCTTCCTAACTGAGATTTACAAGGTGACCATAGCTTGCTTCATACCAACAATCTCTGTGGGATCGACCCTTACTCACGTAAGGTATTACTTGGACGACCCAGTACACTTGCTGGTTAGTTGAACGGAGTTGTGTCCACACATAAGTGCCATAATAATGATTCCATACAACAACAAAAAAATACTACATTGATGTGATCACAATTTCGTCCACCAAGTTTTTGGCGCCGTTGCGGGGGATTGTTCGAGTATGGACAACTGACGGTTCATCTTGTTGCTCAGATTAGGTAATTTTCTTTTCAAAAATCTTTTTCAAAATTTTTCTTTTCTTTTTCGTTTTTCCAAACTTTATTTTTGAAAAAATTAATAAAAATCCAAAAAATTAATAAAATCATAAAAACTAAAAATATTTTGTGTTTCTTGTTTGAGTCTTGTGTTAATTTTTAAGTTTGGTGTCAATTGCATGCTTTTAAATTTTTCTTGCATTTTTTCGAAAATTCCATGCATTCATAGTGTTCTTCATGATCTTCAAGTTGTTCTTGACAAGTCTTCTTGTTTGATCTTGATGATTTCTTTTTTTGTATTGTTTGTTGTTTTTCATGTGCATTTTTTGTTTGTTAGAGTCCATGCATTACAAATTTCTAAGTTTGGTGTCCTGCATGTTTTCTTTGCATCAAAAATTTTTCAAAATTATGTTCTTGATGTTCATCATGATCTTCAAAGTGTTCTTGGTGTTCATCTTGACATTCATAGTGTTCTTGCATGCATCTTGTGTTTTGATCCAAAATTTTCATGTTTTGGGTCATTTTTGTGTTTTTTCTTTAAATATTCAAAAATCAAAAAAATCTTTTCCTTATTTTTCTCATTATTTTCGAAAATTTGAGTTGACTTAGTCAAAAATTTTCAAAATTAGTTGTTTCTTACAAGTCAAGTCAAATTTTCAATTTTAAAAATCTTATCTTTTCAAAATCTTTTTCAAAATTATATCTTTTTCATTTTTTTCTGTTTTTCGAAAATTCCAAAAATCTTTTTCAAAATATTGTTCAAAATCTTTTTCTTATCTTTACATCTAATTTTCAAAAATTAGCTAACAATTAATGTGATTGGTTCAAAAATTTGAAGTTTGTTACTTTCTTGTTAAGAAAGGTTCAATCTTTAAGTTCTAGAATCTTATCTTGTAGTTTCTTGTTAGTTAAGTTATTTTAAAAATTAAATCTTTTTATTTTTTATCTTATCTATTTATCTTATCTTTTTATCTTATCTTTTTCAAAAATTTTATCTTTTTCAAAATTTGATTTCAAAATATCTTATCTAACTTCTTATCTTCTTATATTTTTCAAATTTGATTTTAATATCTTTTTCAATCAACTAACTAACTTTTTGTTTGTTTACTATCTTTTTCAAAACCAACTAACTAATCTTCCCTCTCTAATTTTCGAAAATACTTCTCTCTTTTTCAAAAATTCTTTTTTTAAATTTTAATTTCAATCTTATCTTATCTTTAATTTTCAAAAATCACTAACCACTTTTTCAAAATCATTTTCGAAAATTTTCTATCTCTCCTTCTATTTATTTATTTATTTACTAACACTTCTCTTCACTTCTCTTCATCTCAAATCACCACCTCTATCCTTACACATTCTTCTTCACTCTTCTTCCCTTTCTTCTTCTACTAACATAAAGGAATCTCTATACTGTGACATAGAGGATTCCTCTTTCTTTTCTTGTTCTCTTCTTCCCTATATGAGCAGGAACAAGGAAAAAGACAAAAGCTTCCACCTCTGAGTCATGGGAGATGGAAAGACTCATCTAAAGGGTTTATAGCTTAGTGGTAGAACATTTGACTGCAAATCAAGAGATCCCTGAGATACCTCAGGGGATACATGTTCCTCCACATAATTATTGGAAGCAACTAAGGATAAGAACACCAAAATCACTAGGGATCATGCAACAGAAGCAAGGAAGAGACATAAAGGAGCTCAAAAAGCACTATTGGACCTTCAAGAAGGCACCACCCTCACTCAGGTGGACTCATTCCTTGTTCTTATTTTCCCTACTTTTTCGGTTTTTATCCTTCATGTCTATCTATGTTTTGTGTCTCTACTTTATGATCATTAGGATGTAGTAACTATGTCTTAAAGCTATGAATAAAATCCATTAATCCTTCACCTCTCTTAAATGAAAAATGTTTTAATTCAAAAGAACAAGAAGTACATGAATTTCGAATTTATCCTTGAATTTAATTTAATTATATTGATGTGGTGACAATACTTTTTGTTTTCTGAATGAATGCTTGAACAGTGCATATTTTTGATCTTGTTGTTTATGAATGTTAAAATTGTTGGCTCTTGAAAGAATGAAGAACAAAGAGAAATGTTATTGATGATCTGAAAAATCATGAAATTGATTCTTGAAGCAAGAAAAAGCAGTGAAAAAGCAAAAGCTTGTGAAAAAAAAAGTGGCAAAAAAAATAGAAAGAAAAAGAAAAAGCAAGCAGAAAAAGCCAATAGCCCTTAAAACCAAAAGGCAAGGGTAAAAAGGATCCAAGGCTTTGAGCATCAATGGATAGGAGGGCCCAAGGAAATAAACTCCAGGCCTAAGCGGCTAAATCAAGCTGTCCCTAACCATGTGCTTGTGTCATGAAGGTCCAAGTGAAAAGCTTGAGACTGAGTGGTTAAAGTCGTGATCCAAAGCAAAAAGAGTGTGCTTAAGAGCTCTGGATACCTCTAACTGGGGACTCTAGCAAAGCTGAGTCACAATCAGAAAAGGTTCACCCAGTCATGTGTCTGTGGCATTTGTGTATCCGGTGGTAATACTGCAAAACAAAATGCTTAGGGCCACGGCCAAGACTCATAAGTAGCTGTGTTCAAGAATCAACATGCTTAACTAGGAAAGTCAATAACACTATCTGAACTCTGAATTTGCCAGAGACGCCAATCACTCTGAACTTCGAAGGAAAAAGTGAGATGCCAAAACTGTTCAGAAGCAAAAAGCTACAAGTCCCGCTCATCTAATTATAATTAATATTCATTGATATTTTGAAATTTATAGTATATTCTCTTCTTTTTATCCTATTTGATTTTCAGTTGCTTGGGGACAAGCAACAATTTAAGTTTGGTGTTGTGATGAGCGGATAATTTATACGCTTTTTGGCATTATTTTCAGGTAGTTTTTAGTAAGTTCAAGCTACTTTTAGTGATGTTTTCATTAGTTTTTATGTTAAATTCACATTTCTGGACTTTACTATGAGTTTGTGTGTTTTTCTGTGATTTCAGGTAATTTCTGGCTGAACTCTGAAAAAGGCTGACAAAAGGACTGCTGATGCTGTTAGAATCTGACCTCCCAGCACTCGAAATGGATTTTCTTGGGCTACAGAACTTCAAATGGCGCGCTCTCAACGGCGTTGGAAAGTAAACATCCAGAGCTTTCCAGCAATATATAATAGTTCATACTTTATTCGGAAATTGATGACGTAACTTGGCGTTGAACGCCAAGTACATGCTGCTGTCTGGAGTTAAACGCCAGAAACACATCATGGTCCGGAGTTGAACGCTCAAAACACGTTATAACTTGGAGTTCAACTCCAAGAAAAGCCTCAGCTCGTGGATAGATCAAGCTCAGCCCAAGCATACACCAAGTGGGCCCCGGAAGTGGATTTATGCATCAATTACTTACTCATGTAAACCCTAGTAGCTAGTTTATTATAAATAGGACTTTTTACTAGTGTATTAGACATCTCTGGACACCTAGTCCTTAGACCATGGGGGCTGGCCATTTGGCCATGCCTGAACCTTTTACTTATGCATTTTCAACAGTGGAGTTTCTGCACACCATAGATTAAGGGTGTGGAGCTCTGCTGTACCTCAAGTTTCAATACAATTATTATTACTTTCTATTCAAATCTCTTCTATCCTTATTCCAAGATATACGTTACACTTAACTTTGATGAATGTGATGATCTGTGACACTCATCATCATTCTCACCTATGAACGCGCGTGACTGACAACCACTTCCGTTCTACTTTAGGCAGGGTGCATATCTCTTAGATTCCCCAACAGAATCTTCGTGGTATAAGCTAGATAGATGGCGGCATTCATGAGGATCCGGAAAGTCTAAACCTTGTCTATGGTATTCTGAGTAGGATTCCGTGATTGAATGACTGTGACGAGTTTCAAACTCCTGAAGGCTGGGCGTGATGACAAGCGCAAAAGAATCAAGGGATTCTATTCCAACCTGATTGAGAACCGACAGATGATTAGCCGTGCTGTGACAGAGCATAGGAACATTTTCACTGAGAGGATGGGATGTAGCCATTGACAACGGTGATGCCCTACATACAGCTTACCATGGAAAGGAGTAGGAAAGATTGGATGACTGTAATAGGAAAGTAGAGATTCAAGAGGAGCACAGCATCTCCATACACTTATCTGAAATTCCCACTATTAATTTACATAAGTATTTCTATCCCTTTTATTTTCTTTTTATTATTAATTTTTGAAACCCAAAACTATTTAATCTGCCTAACTGAGATTTACAAGGTGACCATAGCTTGCTTCATACCAACAATCTCTGTGGGATCGACCCTTACTCACGTAAGGTATTACTTGGACGACCCAGTACACTTGCTGGTTAGTTGAACGGAGTTGTGTCCACACATAAGTGCCATAATAATGATTCCATACAACAACAAAAAAATACTACATTGATGTGATCACAATTTCGTCCACCAGGGCTCAATCAATCATGATTGCCAAGAGGTCAATGAGTTGCATGATTGAAGATGAGATGAAATCAATTAATCTGGAGAATGCAATATCTCTTGATCCCAATGCTTATTTTATCTTTCTTTTTTTATTTACTTTATGGTTGTTTACATTTTCTGCACTTTACATTTCCAGCACTTTACTTTCTTGTGCTTTACTTTCCTTGCCATTTACTTTCTTGCACTTTATTGCTTTCCTTTACTTTCATGTCATTTACTTTTCTTGTTGCTTATCACTCAAAAATTGAATAGTCTAACTAGAATAATCAATCAACTATTGTTTGCTTAGTCCATTAATCTCTGTGGATTCGACCTCACTCCATTGTGGGTTATTACTTGATGACAATTTGGTGCGCTTGCCAAATAACAGATTCATTATATGTGGGTAGTGAATTTCGGTCATCAAGTTTTATGGTGCCGTTGCCGGGGATTAATTATGATTAACAAACTACCAGTTGATTGATTAACTAGATTAGACATTTTCCTTTTATCTTTTTGTTTTTGTCATTTAAATTTTTTAATTTTCTCTTGCTACTAAGGTGTTTGTGTTATTGCCTCACTAAGAATTCATCATTTATGACAATGCGGAGTCCAATGTCTTTTGGGGATTATTGTTTGAAAGAGAGCTTTTTTGCAAGAAAGAATGGAGTGTCCATCTTATTTTGGTCAATCAAATTTCATGCGAAACTTTCCACCACCACAAAATAATTCACGTTATTATACTCATGGTGGGTGGGAGTATCAAGAACATGAAATGGGGTGCTTCTCAGGGCCACAAAATGGTCCATATTTTGATAAGTGTAATCACTACTCATGTTGTGGCTGGGAAGATCAAAATCAAAGAGATTTCACTCATTCTACCCCATTCATCAAGAGCCATCACCTCTTAATTATCCAACCTCACCTCCTAGTTTTGCATGTCGAAATCCTTCATCACTTGAGTTTTCCTCAACACAAAATTCCTTCTAGATTCCATGCAATTTAATTCATCAACCACAAAATTCTTTTCATAGTCCACAAAATTTACCTCATTACTCGCCAAGCATATACCACTCGAATCAAGTCCATTCACAAAACAACCAATTCCATTCACAAGTGAATTCTAACCAACCACCACAACCTCTCTTAGATTCACTTTCTAGGCTAGAATTTCTCATTGAAGAGTGCAGAAAGTACATCAAAAGATCATATAAAGAATCGGATGAGAGGGGAAAGAAATCTAGAGAAAAAGAAGAAATAGCAAAAAGGGACCATGAAGAAAAAATGAGACCATTAGCACAATTCTACGCTAAAGATCCAACCACTCTCTTTCCTTGGCTATGGGAAGAAAACAATACCACAAGAGGAGTACTGCTAAGCAAAGAGGATGAAGATCAAATGGTGGGTGAAAACGAGGAACTGGAAAAACAAGAAATAGAGGCACCCGTACCAAGTGAGATTCCTATGAAGAAGGAGGAGGTTGTGAGAGTATATAAGCCCAAAGCTCCATACCCACAGAGGCTACTAAGGGTGACAAAGGAACATGAAAACTCACTCCCAAAAGACTTGTTCATGCCCTGGGTCGAACTGTACGACCCGGGCTGATCAATGACAAGTCGACCGACCTGTTCAGACTAGGATTACCCGACTTCTTTATAAAAGAGGTCGGCCAAACCGCTACAGAGGCCCAAGAAGGCCCAAACATAGGAACACAACCCAAATCTAAAGGCAGCCCAAAGCCTAGAAGGATAAGGGCGGTTCCTTAAAGATAAGAAGATTTCACTCAAAGATAAGATAAGATAACTATCTTATCTCAAGGGAAGATCATTCCAGGCCATTATAAAAACACTGGAACACCCAGGTATAACTCATACTCTGACTCTACCAAAAACCTACTTAATACCCTTGCTAACTTAAGCATCGGAGTCCCTTGTAGGTACCACCACCCTCCTGTGATGAAGGATCAGCACAACCACTAAGTCCATCAAGTCGGACACGGCGGCTCTAGCCACCATCATTAAGTCAGACACAATCGCACCGACCAGTACAAAAGATCTCATCCGAGATGGACCTACAGTTTAGGTAACCCTCGAAACATTGGTGCCGTTGCCGGGGAACCTGAAAGTCATCCCATCATTATGGCAGACAACCTTGACAACGACCACAACTCTGATCTAGAGGACAGGATACCGCACAAGAACACGGACGCCACATCAAAGGATACTCCTCAACTAAACAAAGATAAGAGTCCACCAAATGCAAAAATCCTAGAGGCACTTCAGGATCAACAAGAACTTCTCAAACAACTTAAAAAAGAAGCCAGGTATTAATGAGAAGCCGAAAAGGACATAAAAAAGGAAACTAGGCGACGCAAAGAACTGGAAGACAAACTATTACAGCTTGAAGCAGACCTAAAAAAGACTACTCGATCCAATCACGAGGGTAATCCCAACAAGGATCAAGACCAGTTCACCAAAGAGATTATGACAGCCAAAGTCCCAAAGGACTTCAAAGCACCCGACATGACCCCGTACGACGGCACATCAGATCCAAGCCATCATCTCAGTAATTTCATAAGCAGAATGTATTTCACCGATGCCTCGAATGCAATCCGGTGCAGAGCCTTCCCAACTACCTTAACCAAAACAGAAATTAAGTTGTTCGACAGCCTGCCCCCGGGGTCCATCTCAAGCTTTGACGACTTAGCGGGAAAGCTCTTTGCTAGATTCTCCATCCAGAAGGACAAAACCAAGCATGCCCCAAGCTTGTTAAAGATCAAGCAAGGAGATCGGGAAACTCTTCGCAGCTACATGGAATGATTCAACAAAGCATGTCTGGACATACAAACTCTGCCAACTGAAGCAGCCATTATGGGTCTCATCAAGGGCCTATGAGAGGGGCCTTTTAGTCATTCCATATCAAATAAACATCCCACATCTCTGAATGAAGTACAAGAATGAGCAGAAAAGTACATCAATATGGAGGAAAACTCTCGACTAGGAGAGACCTCGAAATCCGGATCCTTTTACTCCTCCCAAGATAAGGATAAAGAGTCCAAGAAAAAAGAAGATCAGCATGGTGAGAAGATCAAGAAATATCACAATTACACCCTTCTCCGGGTGTCTCTCGTGGAAGTATACCGAGACGTATGCCACATAGAAAAGATCCCACCACCTCGCCCACTTAAAAGTAAAAAGGGAGGAGGAAATCGAATGGAATACTGCGAATAACATCGAATCTATGGACATCCCACCAACGAGTGCTTCGACTTGAAAAATGTCATAGAGAAATTGGTAAGATAAGGGAGACTAGATCAGTACCTAGCCAGTAAGACAGATGAGCCCATAAAAAGAAAAAGAGACGAAGAGATCGGACGAACAGAATGACCACCTCGTACCCCAGAGAGACATGTTCACATGATACATGGAGGATTGGCGTGAGGAGGAATCTCCAAATCTTCTCGCAAAAGATACCTCAAAGAAGTATATCACGTCGAGGGAAGAGAAGGAGCACCTGTCCTCCCTATTATTACTTTCACAAAAGAGGACGCAGCTGGCATCATCTCGGGACATGACGATCTCATGGTCATCACTATCATATTGGCCAACGCTAACCTCCACCGCACACTGGTGGACCAAGGAAGTTCAACTGACATCTTGTTCAAAACTGCCTTCGACAAACTTAGCCTGGAAGAAAAAGAGCTCAGAGCATATTCGAATAGCTTATTCGGATTAGGAGACACTCCAATCCAACCACTTGGATACATCTCGCTACACACAACCTTTGGAAAGGGAAACCGATCAAGGACACTCAACATAGACTACATTGTGGTCGACGTGAGCTCAGTCTACAATGCCTTAATAGGTCAGACAACGCTAAATCAGCTCGGGGCAGTAGTCTCACCTCCACATCTATTCATGAAGTTCCCAACTACAGAAGGGATCGCTACGATAAAAGGATACCAGAAAATAGCACGTCACTGTTACAATAAAAGTCTGAACCTTCGAGGCAAAGGAGAAGAAATCCACACCATCGGACTCGGGGGAATTCGAGGTCAGGAAGAACTCTGTCCAGAGCCTGAAGATGAGACAGAAAAAGTCCAGATTAGAGATGTCCCAGATAAAACGACCAATATCGACGCAATCCTAAAGAGAGAAGTAAAAAAGTCCCTCATACAGTTCTTAAAAGATAATAACGACCTCTTCGCATGGAAGGCCATAGACATGCCGGGCATAGACCCCAAGCTAATGTGCCACAAGCTGGCAGTATATCCAGGATCTCGGCCAGTACAACAGACGCGTAGAAAGCTCGGACCAGAAAGATCCCAAGCTGTGGAAGAACAGGTACAAGCTCTACTAGATGCAGGATTCATTAGGGAAGTCAAGTACCCACTATGGCTAGCCAATGTCGTCTTGGTAAAAAAGTCAAATGGGAAGTGGCGGATGTGCACTGATTACACCGACCTTAACAAAGCTTGCCCAAAAGATCCTTATCCACTTCCAAACATTGATGCTCTAGTGGACGCCTCCTCCGGATACAAGTACCTCTCATTTATGGACGCTGTTCATACACTGGGTCGGGTTATCCGACCTGGGATGTTCTACAGACAAAGCGACCGACCTCTTCAGGTCAGGACGACCCATCCTCTTCTTAGAGAGTTTGGCCAAGTCACCAGGAAAGCCCAAAGAAGGGCCCCAACATAGGAACACGACCCAAATCCTAAGCCAGCCAAAGCCTATAGAGATAAGGGTGGTTCCCTTGAAGATAAGATGACCTCACTCGAAGATAAGATAAGATAAGATAAGATAACTATCTTATCTCCAGAAAGGTCACTCCACACCATTATAAATACGCTGGAGCATCTAGGTATAACGAATACTCTGATTCTGCTAAATACCTGCTTAATACCCTTGCTAACTTAAACATCAGAGTCCCTTGCAGGTACCCCCCACCCTCCAGGGACAGAGGATCAGCACCACCACCAAATCTAACAAGTCGGACACGACAGCCCCGACCAGTTCAGAAGATCTCGTCCGAGATCGACCTATGGTTTCAGGAAACCCTCGGAACATTAGCACCATTGCCGGGGACTTGGAAGTCATCTCATCATCATGGCGAACGACCATGACAACGACCACACTTCAGACCTAGAAGATAGAACACTGCATAAAAACGTGGACGCCACACCAAAGGATACTTCCCTACTTAACGACAAAGAAAACTCTCCAAACATGGAAGCCATGGACGCACTTCAAGATCGTTTAAAACAACTTGAAGAAGAAGCCCTATGTCAACGAGAGGCCGAGAAAGACCTACAGAGGGAAATAAGGCGACGCCGGGAATTGGAAGACAAACTCCTTAAACTTGAAGCCGATATAAAGACCAAAGCCAACCGGTCCTCTCCTGAGGATAGCTCCTACAGGGAACAAGATCTATTCACCAAGGAGATCATGAAGACCAAAATTCCAAAGGACTTTAAACTCCCAGATATGAACTTATACGACGGCACTATAGATCCTGGTCTTTATCTCAGAAATTTCAAAAGTAGAATGTACCTCATCGATGCATCAGACGCGGTTCGTTGCAAAGCTTTTTCGACTACTTTGATGAAGACGACAATCAGATGGTTCGACAATCTACCTCCTAGGCCCATCACGAGTTTCGATGACTTGGCCAAGAAATTTTTGGCCAGATTCTCTATCCAAAAAGACAAAGCTAAGGACGCTCCAAGTCTATTGGGAGTCAGGCAATGAGAACGGGAAACCCTTCGCAACTACATGGAAAGATTCAACAAGACATGCCTAGACATATAGAACCTACCGACAGAGGCCACCATTATGGGCCTCATCAATGGCTTGCGAGAAGGACCTTTTAGCCAATCTATATCAAAAAAATACCGTACATCTCTGAACGAGGTGCAGGAATGAACGGAGAAGTACATCAACATGGAGGAAAACTCCCGATTAGGAGAGACCTCGAAAGCCAGATTCGCCTCCTGGGATACGAACAAAGATTCTAAAAAGAAGGAAGATCGACATGGAGAGAAAATCAAAAAATACCACAATTACACCCCCCTCAGGGTGTCTCTTGTGGATGTTTACAGAGAGGTCTGCAACACTGAAAAAATACCTCCAGCTCGGCAACTCAAAGGCAAAAAAGGAGGAGAAAACCTGGCTGAATATTGTGAATACCATCGAATCTGTGGGCATTCTACCAATGAATACTTCGATTTAAAAAATGTCATAGAAAAACTAGTAAGAGAAGGAAAGCTAGATCGATATCTGGCCACCTGTGACGATGAGCAAAGAAAAAGAAGAAGAGCCAAAGATGTTGGACAAACCGCGCGATCACCTCGTACTCTAGAAAGACATGTCCGCATGATACACGGTGGATTCGCCGGGGGAGGAATCTCTAAATCATCTCGCAAAAGATATCTCAAAGACGTATATCATGTCGCAGGAAAGGAGGAAGCAACCGACATCCCCGCGATTACTTTTACCAAGGAAGACGCATCCGGCATCGCATCAGGACATGACGATCCCATGGTCATCACTATTATACTGGCAAATGTAAATCTCCACCGCACGCTGATAGACCAGGGGAGCTCTGCCGATATCTTATTCAAAACTGCCTTTGACAAACTCGGCTTGGAAGAAAAAGAACTCAGAGCATATCCGGACAGCCTGTTTGGACTAGGAGATACCCCAGTTTAACTGATGGGATACATTTCGTTACACACGACCTTCAGAAAAAGAAGTCAGTCAAGAACACTCAAAATAGATTACATCGTAGTCGACGTAAGTTCAGCCTATAATGGCCTAATAGGTCGGATAACGTTGAATCAACTTGGTGCAATAGTCTCAACTCCATTTCTATGCATGAAGTTCCCAACGGTAGCAGGGATAGCTACGATAAAAGCAAATCAAAAGATGGCGCACTGATGTTACAACGAAAGTCTAAACCTCAGAGGCAGAGGAGAAGAATTCCACACAATCGAACTCGGTGGAATTCAGAGGCAGGGAGAACTCTGCCCACAACCTGAACGCAAAATAGAGAAAATCCAGATAAGAGATATCCCGGACCAAACAACTAATATCGGCACACTCCTAAAAGGAGCCATAAAAGAAGCACTCATACAGTTTCTACGAGATAACGTCGACCTCTTTGCATGGAAGGCTGCAGACATGCCAGGCATAGATCCCAGGTTAATGTGTCACAAGCTAGCAGTCTACCCAGGATCTCGGCCGGTGCAATAGAGGCGTAGAAAACTAGGACCAGAATGCTCTCAAGCTGTGGAAGAACAGGTACAAGCCCTACTGGAGGCAGGTTTTATAAGAGAAGTCAAATACCCACTATGGCTTGCTAATGTCGTCTTGGTGAAAAAAAACACAAATGGGAAGTGGCGAATGTGCACTGACTACACCGATCTCAACAAAGCTTGCCCAAAAAATCCTTATCCACTCCCCAGCATCGATGCACTAGTCGACGCCTCCTCCAAATATAAATACCTCTCCTTTATGGACGCATACTTAGGATACAACCAAATCCCAGTGTACCCGCCTGACCAAGAGAAAACCTCATTCTTAACCCCAAAGGCAAACTACTGCTACACTGTTGATGAACGGATATTTTATACACTTTTTGGGGATAATTTCATGTAGATTTTAGCATGTTTTTATTAGTTTTTAATAGAATTTTATTAGTTTTTAAGAAAAAATCATATTTCTAGACTTTACTATGAGTTTGTGTATTTTTCTGTGATTTCAGGTATTTTCTGGCTGAAATTGAGGGAGCTGGGCAAAAATCTGATTTAGGCTGAAAAAGGACTGCTGATGCTGTTGGATTCTGACCTCCCTGCACTCGGAATGGATTTTTTGGAGCTACAGGAGTCCAATTGGCGCGCTCTCAATTGGGTTGGAAAGTAGATATTCAGTGCTTTCCAGCAATATATAATAGTTCATATTTTTCGTGAAGATAGATGACGTAAACTGGCGTTTAACACCAGTTCCATGTTGCAGTCTGGCGTCCAGCGCCAGAAACACGTCACGAACCAGAGTTGAACGACAGAAACACGTTACAACTTGGCGTTCAACTCCAAAAACAGCCCAGGCACGTGAGAAGCTTAAGTCTAAGCCCTAGCACACACCAAGTGGGTCCCAGAAGTGGATTTCTGCACTATCCATCTTAGTTTACTCATTCTCTGTAAACCTAGGTTACTAGTTTAGTATTTAAACAACTTTTAGAGACTTATTTTGTATCTCATGACATTTTTAGATCTGAATTTTATACTCTTTGATGGCATGAGTATCTAAACTCCATTGTTGGGGGTGAGGAGCTCTGCAGTGTCTCGATGAATTAATGCAATTAATTATGTTTTTCCATTCAAACATGCGTGTTCCTATCTAAGATGTTCATTCGAGCTTAACTATGGAGAAGGTGGTAATCCGTGACACTCATCACCTTCCTCAATCCATGAACGTGTGTCTGACAACCACCTTCGTTCTATATCAGATTGAATGAGTATCTCTTAGATTCCTTAACCAGAATCTTCGTGGTATAAGCAAGAATTGATGGTGGCATTCATGAGAATCCGAAAAGTCTAAACCTTGTCTATGGTATTCCGAGTAGGATTCTGGGATTGGATGACTGTGACGAGCTTCAAACTCACAAGTGTTGGGCGTGATGACAAACGCAAAAGAATCAATGGATTCTATTCCAACATGATCGAGAACCAACAGTTGATTAGCCATGCTGTGACAGAGCATTTGGACCATTTTCACTGAGAGGATGGGAAGTAGCCATTGACAATAGTGACACCCTACATAGAGCTTGCCATGGAAGGAACTTTGCACTTTTGCATGAGTTGAATATTATAATACAGGAATTCAGAAGACAAAGCATCTCCAAAACTCCAACATATTCTCCATTATTGCACAACAAGTAATTATTTCACGCTCTTTTTTTTTAGTAATTCAAACTGATAATTATAATTGATCTCCTGACTAAGAATAATAAAATAAACATAGCTTGCTTCAAACCAACAATCCCCGTGGGACGACCCGGTGCACTTGCTGGTTAGTTGTGCGGATTGCAAAAGTGTGATTGCAATTTCGTGCACCAAATTTTTGGCGCCGTTGCCGGGGATTGTTTGAGTTTGAACAACTAAAGGTTTATTTTGTTGCTTAGATTAGGAATATAGTATTGATGCTATATAGTCATTAAATTTGAATCCTTTAATTTCTCTTCAAAAATTTTTTGAAAATATTACTTGTCCCTATTAATTTTTAATTTTTCATGAATTAGTGTCTTATTCTAAGTTTGGTGTCATTTGCATATTTTATATTTTCCCTTTAAAGTTTTCGAATTAGTGTACTTTGTTTTTCCTTAATCTTTAAATTGTTCTTGTCAATTTTTCTTGTTTGATCTTTGGTTTGTCTTGCTCTGTGTCTTTTCTTGTTTTTCTTGTTCTTTTTCAAAACATTAGTTTTCAAAAAAAATTTATTTTTATCTATAAAAATAATACATCTTTAAAACACGTTACATTTATAGCTCAGTTGGCTAGAGCGTTGGCTTAAGTTCTTGGCAATTGGGTATCTTCTTTTTAAAACTTTTTCAAAAATAATTTTTCTTTGATTAATTCTTGTGCCAAACTTTAAGTTTGGTATTTTCTTGTTAATCTTTTTATAATTTTTGAAATTTTATTTTAGTTTTCCAAAAAATTTTAAGTTTGGTGTTCTTTCTTTTGTTCTTGGTGTTCTTGTGAATCTTAAAAGTGTTCTTGAGTCTTCTTTATGTTTTCATCTTAAAATTTTTAAGTTTGGTGTTCCTTGGTGTTTTCCCTCCAAAATTTTTGAAAACAAGGAGCATTAGATCTAAAAATTTTGAGTCTTGTGTCTTTTGTGTGTTTTTCTCTTTCATAAAAAAAATTCAAAATTCAAAAAAATATCTTTTCTAACTATTTTTAAGCTATATTTTCGAATTTTTTTTATAAAAATTCAGATTTCAATTTAAAAATTTTTCAAATTATCCCTTTTAAGATTTTAAATTTTAAAAAAAAATTAGTTATTTCTTGTAAGTCAAGTCAAGATTTCAATTTTAAAAAAATCTTATCTTTTCAAAATCTATTTCAAAATCAAATTTTTTCTTTTTCTTTTTATTATTTTTGAAAATTATTTAAAAATATTTTTCAAAATCTTTTTCTTAATTTTATTTCAAATTTTCGAAAATTTAGCTAACAAGTAATGTGATTGATTCAAAAATTTTGAAGTTTGTTACTTTCTTGTTAAGAAAGGTTCAATCTTTAAATTCTAGAATCATATCTTTTAGTTTCTTATTAGTCAAGTAATTAATTTTAATTTTAAAGATTAAATCTTTTTTTAATCATATCTTTTTCTCATATATTTTATATCATATCTTTTTAAATCATATCTTTTTCAAAAATTTAATTTCAAAATATCTTCTTATCTTCTTATCTTTTCAAAAGTTGATTTTCAAATCTTTTTCAACTAACTAATTAACTTTTTGTTTATTTCTTATCTTTTTCAAAATATCCTAACCACTTTCTCTCTCCTCACTTTTTCGAAAATCTTCATAAAATATTTTTAAGTTTTTTTATTTTATTTTTATTTTTATTTATTTTTATTATCGTCTTTATTTTATTTTATTTTATTTTATTATTTCAAAATTTTTAATAAATAAAATAAATCCAAGTCATGTCCCTTTCTCCATCATGGACCTAAATAGAAATGAACAGTCCAGAAGGACTCTGGGGTCATATGCTAAGCCCACTACTGCTTCATATGGGAGTAGTATTTGTATACCCTCTATCGGAGTCAGTAGTTTTGAGTTGAATCCTCAGCTCATTATCATGGTGCAGCAAAGTCGCCAGTATTTCGCTCTTCCACAAGAAGAACCTACAGAGTTTCTGGCACAATTTTTACAAATTGCTGACACAGTATATGATAAGGAAGTAGATCAGGATGTCTACAGATTATTACTGTTTCCATTTGCTGTAAAAGACCAAGCTAAGAGGTGGTTAAATAACCAACTTAAGGACAGCATAAAGACATGGAAAAAGCTGTCAGAAAAATTCCTGAATCACTATTTTCCTCCAAAACGGATGACACAGCTAAGGCTGAGCATCCAAGGCTTCAAACAAGGAGATAATGAATCCCTTTATGATGCCTGGGAGAGATACAGAGAGATGCTAAGAAAATGCCCCTCTGAAATGTTTTCAGAGTGGGTGCAGTTAGACATCTTCTATTATGGACTTACACAAAGAGCTCAGACTTCTCTAGACCACTTAGCTGGTGGATCTATCCACATGAGAAAGACAATTGAAGAAGCTCAAGAGCTCATTGATACAATTTCCAGAAATCAGCACCTGTACCTAAGCAGTGAACCTTCCATGAAAGAAGAGGCTAAAACAGTGACTGTTGAACTCAGTCCTGTAGATCAAGCTACTGAATTCAATCAGCAGTTAGATTTTCTAACAAAACAGTTAGCTGAATTCAAGGAAATATTACAAGAAACAAGAATGGCTAATATGAATATGGAAGTATAGTTGAAGCAAACAGAACAGTAGTTATCAAAACAGATAACAGAAGAATGCCAAGCAGTTCAATTAAGAAGTGGAAAAACATTAAATACCTCACTTCAAGGCAGCAGGAAGCCAAGGAATGAACAAACGGCTACCCAAAATCCCTCTGAGGACAATCAGAGCCCAGAGAGGAATAATGCTGGCGCTGAACGCCCAAACCATGCTCAGCCCTGGCGTTCAACGCCAGAAACAAGCAAGGAATTGGCATTGAACGCCCAAAGAAAGCACAGTTCTGGCGTTCAGACACCAGAAACAGGTGAGGAGTTGGCGTCTAACGCCACTCCAGCTTCCACCCCTGGCATTCAATTGCCAGTGGGAGATCAGACACATACAAGTGCTGATAATAACCATTCTAAAAAGGCTTCTCAACCCACATCTGTAGACAATAAACCTACAACAACTAAGGTTGAGGAATACAAAGTCAAAATGCCTTATCCTCAGAAACTCCGCCAAGCGGAACAGGAAAAGCAATTTGCCCGCTTTGCAGACTATCTCAGGACTCTTGAAATAAAGATTCTGTTTGCAGAGGCACTTGAGCAAATACCCTCTTATGCTAAGTTTATGAAAGAGATCTTAAGTCATAAGAAGGATTGGAGGGAAACTGAAAATGTTTACCTCACTGAAGAATGCAGTGCAGTTATCCTGAAAAGCTTACCTGAGAAGCTTAAGGATCCCGGAAGCTTTATGATACCATGCACATTAGAGGGTACTTGTACCAAGCAAGCTCTATGTGATCTTGGGGCAAGTATCAACCTAATACCTGCATCTATTATCACAAAGCTTGGTTTGATTGAAGAAGTCAAACCAACCCGGATATGTCTCTAACTTGTTGATGGCTCCATTAAATACCCATCAGGCGTGATTGAAGACATGATTGTCAAGGTTGGGCCATTTGCCTTTCCTACTGACTTGTGGTGCTGGAAATGGAGGAGCACAAGAGTGCAACTCTCATTCTAGGAAGAGCTTTCCTAGCAACTGGCCGAACCCTTATTGACGTCCAAAAAGGGGAAGTAACCCTAAGAGTCAATGAAGATGAGTTCAAGTTGAATGTTGTCAAAGCTATGCAGCATCCAGACACCCCAAATGACTACATGAGCATAGATATTATTGACTCTCTGGTAAAAGAGGTCAATATAACTGAGAGTCTCGAATCAGAGCTAGAGGATATCTTTAAAGATGTTCATCCTGATCTGGAGAAATCAGAGAGAATAATAGAACCTCTGAAAATCCCTCAGGAAGAGGAGAAACCTCCTAAACTGAGCTCAAACCATTACCACCATCCCTGAAATATGCATTTCTGGGTGAAGGTGATACTTTTCCTTTAATCATAAGCTCTACCTTAGAGCCACAGGAAGAGGAAGCACTAATTCAAGTGCTAAGGACATACAAGATAGCTCTTGGGTGGTCCATCAGAGATCTTAAGGGCATTAGCCCAGCCAGATGCATGCACAAGATTCTATTGGAAAGTGACGCCATGCCAGTGGTTCAACCACAAAGGCGGCTGAATCCAGCCATAAAGGAAGTGGTGCAAAAGGAGGTCACTAAATTACTAGAGGCTGGGATCATTTATCCTATTTCTGATAGCCCCTGGGTGAGCCCTGTCCAAGTCGTCCCTAAGAAGGGTGGCTTGACAGTGGTTCATAATGAAAAAAATGAACTGGTTCCTACAAGAACAGTTACTGGGTGGCGTATGTGTATTGATTATAGAAGGCTCAATACAGCTACCAGAAAGGATCATTTTCCTTTACCATTCATAGACCAGATGCTAGAAAGACTAGCAGGTCATGAATACTACTGCTTCCTGGATGGATATTCAGGTTATAATCAAATTGCAGTAGATCCCCAGGATCAAGAGAAAACGGCATTCACATGTCCATCTGGAGTATTTCCATACAGATGGATGCCATTTGGCCTGTGCAATGCACCTGCAAGCTTTCAAAGATGCATGCTCTCAATTTTCTCTGATATGGTGGAAAAATTTCTGGAAGTCTTCATGGATGACTTTTTAGTATTTGGAGACTCATTCAGCTCCTGTCTTGACCATCTAGCACTTGTTCTAAAGAGGTGTCAAGAGACTAACCTAGTTTTAAACTGGGAGAAATGTCACTTTATGGTGACTGAAGGAATTGTCCTTGGGCACAAAATTTCGAACAAGGGAATAGAGGTGGATCAAGCTAAGGTAGAGATAATTGAAAAATTACCACCACCAGCCAATGTTAAGGATATCAAAAGCTTTCTGGGGCATGCAGGATTCTATAGGAGGTTTATAAAGGATTTTTCAAAAATCGCCAAACCTCTAAGTAATCTGCTAGCTGCTGACACTCCATTTATCTTTGATACGGAGTGTTTGCAGGCGTTTGAGACTCTGAAAGCTAAGCTAGTCACAACACCAGTCATCTCTACACCAGACTGGACATTACCTTTTGAATTGATGTGTGATGCCAATGACCATGCTATTGGTGCAGTGTTGGGACAAAGGCATGACAAGCTTCTGCACGTCATTTACTATGCTAGTCGTGTTTTAAATGACGCACAGAAGAACTACACAATCGCAGAAAAAGAGCTACTTGCAGTGGTTTACGCCATTGACAAGTTCAGATCCTATTTAGTAGGTTCAAAAGTGATTGTGTACACTAACCATGCTGCTCTTAAATACCTACTCACAAAGCAGGATTCAAAGCCTAGACTCATAAGATGGGTGTTGCTTCTGCAAGAGTTTGATATAGAAATAAGAGACAGAAAAGGGACAGAGAATCAAGTAGCAGATCACCTGTCCCGAATAGAACCAGTAGAAGGGGCGTCCCTCCCTCTTACTGAGATCTCTGAAAACTTTCCGGATGAGCAATTCTTTGCCATCTAGGAAGTGCCATGGTTTGCAGACATTACGAACTACAAGGCAGTGAGATTCATATCCAAAGAATACAGTAGGCAGCAATCAAAGAAGCTGATCACGGATGCAAAGTATTATCTTTGGGATGAGCCGTATCTCTTCAAGAGATGTGCAAACGGAGTAATCCGTAGATGTGTGCCTAAAGAAGAAGCGTAGAAGATCCTATGGCATTGCCATGGATCACAATATGGAGGACATTTTGGAAGTGAGCGAACAGCAACAAGAGTCCTCCAATATGGCTTCTACTGGCCTACTCTCTATAAAGATTCCCGAGTGTTTGTACTTAATTGTGACAGTTGCCAAAGATCTGGTAATTTGCCTCACAGTTATGCCATGCCTCAACAAGGGATCTTGGAGATTGAGTTGTTTGATGTATGGGGTATTGACTTCATGGGGCCTTTCCTACCATCATACTCAAACACTTATATTCTGGTGGCAGTGGATTATGTATCCAAATGGGTGGAAGCTATTGCAACACCCCCTAATGACACTAAGACAGTGTTAAAATTCCTCCAGAAACATATCTTCAGCAGATTTGGCACCCCTAGAGTACTAATCAGTGATGGGGGCACTCATTTCTGCAATAAACAGCTTTACTCTGCTTTGGTTCGTTATGGAGTTAGCCACAGGGTAGCCACTCCATATCATCCACAGACAAATGGGCAAGCTGAAGTCTCTAATAAAGAACTTAAAAGAATCCTGGAACGGACTGTAATTAACCGTAGAAGGGATTGGGCAAGAAGCTTGGATGATGCTCTATGGGCATACAGAACAGCATTTAAAACCCCTATAGGGACCTCCCCATACCAGCTTGTGTATGGAAAGGCATGTCACTTGCCAGTGAAACTGGAACATAAGGCCTACTGGGCAACCAGATTCCTAAACCTTGATGCCAAGTTAGCTGGAGAAAAGCATTTGCTCCAGTTAAATGAGCTAGAGGAATGTAGACTCAATGCTTTCGAAAATGCAAAAATTTACAAAGAGAAAGCAAAAAGATGGCATGATAAGAAACTGTCATCCAGAGTCTTTGAGCCTGGATAGAAAGTTCTGCTATTTAATTCTAGGCTCAGATTATTCCCCGGGAAATTAAAATCCCGGTGGAGAGGACCATATGTGATTACAAGTGTGTCACCATATGGATACGTAGAGCTTCAGGATAATGATTCTAACAAAAAGTTCATTGTTAATGGACAGAGAGTTAAACATTATCTTGAAAGCAATTTTGAGCTAGAATGCTCAAAACTGAGGCTTGATTAAAGCTCAGTAATAGTCCAGCTAAAGACAATAAAGAAGCGCTTACTGGGAGGCAACCCAGTCAGTTACAAAGTTTATTTATTAATTAATTAATTTTTACAGGTATATCTCAGTTATCTTCAAGGTAGAATAGCAATTGATTGAGTTCACAGAGTTACAGGGGAATCTGGAAGCTCACGGGCGTGAAAAAGCCAGTAAGAAATATTTTGGGCGTTGAACGCCCAAAAGAAGCATCCACTGGGCGTTCAACGCCAGTAAGGATAGCCATCTGGGCGTTAAACGCCAGAAAGAAGCATCTTCTGGGTGTTGAATGCCAGAAAGAAGCTCCTTCTGGGCGTTTAACGCAAGAATTACAACGTCCTGGGTGTTCAGAAAAATGCTCAATGACAAAGGACTTCTTGGCATTCAACGCCAGAAAGAAGCAACAGCTGGGCGTTGAACGCCCAGGAGAAGCAGCAATTGGGCGTTAAACGCCCAAAACATGCAGCGTTTGGGCGTTTAACGCCAGGATGGTGGGGAGGAGGTAAAATTCATTTTTCTTCACAAATTTTCTAATTTTATTTGTTTCAATTCATGATTTCTTGCATAAACATGTTCAAAATGTCATCCTTCAATTTCAAAAAAAAAAAAATTTCTAAAAACCCTAATTTCTAAAATCCTTTTTTCAAAAATATCAAATATATATTAATACATAAATACAAATCTTTTTCCAATCCAATCCAACTCTTTTTCAAATTTTTCAAAACTCAATTATCTCTTAAAATCTTTTTCAAATTAAAAATTCAGATTTATCTTTTTCAAATATCATTCACAACTTTTTAATTTTAAATTATATATTTTTCTTATCATATCTATCCTTTATAAATCATATCTTCTATCTTATCTTTTTAAAATTTTTGAAAACCCACCCCTCCCTTTTAAATTCACATTCGGCCTCCCTCTTCTCATCCACCATTCGATATTAGCTCTCCTTTTATCCCTCTCCTTTCTTATTTTTTGCTGGAGGACAAGCAAACCTCTAAGTTTAGTGTGTTTATCCGTGATCACAAAAATATACTCACTAAGATCATGGCTCCTAAAGGAAAACAACCCACTCCAAGTGGCAAGAAAGAGAATATTCCAAAACCACTTTGAAATCAAGGGAAGTTCTTAACCAAAGAACATTCAGACCATTACTACAAAATAATGGGTCTAAGGTCAGTGATCCCGGAAGTCAAGTTCGATCTAAAAGAAGATGAATATCCAAAGATCCAAGAGCAAATTCAAAACAGGAACTGGGAAATCCTAGCTAATCCTGAAACAAAAGTGGGAAGAAATATGGTTCAGGAGTTCTATGCTAATCTGTGGCAAACAGACAGGCAGAGAATATCTGGAACTGCCCTCTATGACTATCGGACCTTGGTCAGAGGAAAGATTGTTCACATCCACCCTAACAAAATTAGGGAGATCTTTAAGCTGCCTCAGCTGAAAGATGACCCAGACTCCTTTAATAGGAGAATGATGAGAACAAACAAGGGCCTGGACAAGATTCTAGAGGATATATGCCTCCCTGGAGCCAGGTGGACCACCAGCACCACGGGTGTCCCAAATCAACTAAAGAGAGAAGATCTCAAACCAGTAGCCAGAGGATGGCTGGACTTAATTGGGCGTTCCATACTGCCCACTAGCAACCGTTCTGAAGTCACTGTTAAAAGAGCAGTGATGATTCATTGCATTATGTTGGGAAAAGAAGTAGAAGTTCATTAGTTAATTTCACGTGAACTCTACATAATAGCAAACAAGAAATCCAAAGACGCCAAGTTGGCTTATCCAAGGCTAATTTCTATGCTCTGCAAAGATGCCGGAGTAAGGATGGGAATAACTGAGTATATCTTTGTTGAGCGGCCAATCACTAAAATATCAATGGAAAAACAACAGTTGCAGGATGACCCCATAAAGAGGAGAGCATAGTAATTCCTCCCAGAAATCCCTCAATTTGAATACTGGGAGCATCTTGAGGCATCTGTTTCCAAGTTGCAAGAAGCTATGGACTAAATAAAGGAAGAATAGAATAATCAAAATAGCATGCTTTGCAAATTGCTTAGGGAACAAGAGGAGCAAGGACGTGACTTAAGGGAACTGAAGCGTCAGAAATTAATTCTTGAAGGACCAAGCACCCCATGGACTAGAGGAACATCCACTTCCCAAAATACAGGTTGTTAAGTTCTAATTTTAGCTTTAACTCTGAGATAGTTGTTGTTATAGGAATTTACCTTAGAAGATATATAGGAGTAGTGGTAATTAGTATATCTATTTTGATTTTATTTTCAATTAAGTTATAATTTATTTTTCTCATCATCATCAAACATGAATAAAATAGTAGATTTTTAGAATAAACAGGTAATTTATATTTTTCGAGTTCTTAATAAGAAAAATTATAATTAATTATATGTGGTGGCAATACTTTTTGTCTTTTGAATGAATGCTTGAACAGTGCATATTTTTTATCTTGAATTTCATGAATGTTAAAATCGTTGGCTCTTGAAAGAATGAGGAACATGAAAAATATTATTGATGATCTGAAAAATCATGAATTTGATTCTTGAAGCAAGAAAAAGCAGTGAAAAAAAAACAGAGAGAGAGAAAAATTACAAGGAATCATTGGATCAAGAAAAAGAAAAAAAGCCAATAGCCCTTAAAACCAAAAGGCAAGAGTGAAAAGGATCCAAGGCTTTGAGCATCAGTGGATAGGAGGGCCCAAAGAAGTAATTCCAGGCCTAAGCGGCTAAATCAAGTTGTCCCTAACCATGTGCTTGTGGCATGCAGGTCCAAGTGAAAAGCTTGAGACTGAGTGGTTAAAGTCGTGATCCAAGGTAAAAGAGTGTGCTTAAGAACTCTGGACACCTCTAATTGGGGACTTTAGCAAAGCTAAGTCACAATCTGAAAAGGTTCACCCAATTATGTGTCTGTGGCATTTATGTATCCGGTGGTAATACTGGAAAACAAAGTGCTTAGGGCCACGGCCAAGACTCATAAAGTAACTGTGTTCAAGAATCAACATACTACACTAAGAGAATCAATAATACTATCTAAACTCTGAGTTCCTATGGATGCCAATCATTATGAATTTTAAAGGATAAAGTGAGATGCCAAAACTGTTCGGAAGTCAAAAAGCTACTAGCCCTGCTCATCTAAATAAGAATCTGAGCTCCACTTAAAACTCTGAAATATTATTGCTTCTTAATTTCTTTTCATCCTATTTTATTTATTTAGTTACTTGAGGACAAGCAACAATTTAAGTTTGGTGTTGTGATGAGCGGATATTTTATACGCTTTTTGGGAGTAATTTCATGTAGATTTTAGCATGTTTTTATTAGTTTTTAATAGAATTTTATTAGTTTTTAAGCAAAAATCATATTTTTGGGCTTTACTATGAGTTTGTGTGTTTTTCTGTGATTTCATGTATTTTCTGGCTGAAATTGAGGGAGCTGAGCAAAAATCTGATTTAGGCTGAAAAAGGACTGCTGATGTTGTTGGATTCTGACCTCCCTGCACTCAGAATGGATTTTTTGGAGGTACAGGAGTCCAATTGGTGCGCTCTCAATTGCGTTGGAAAGTAGACCTCCAGGGCTTTCCAGCAATATATAATAGTCCATATTTTGCGCGAAGATAGATGACGTAAACTGGTGTTTAACGCCAGTTCCATGTTGCAGTCTGGCGTCCAGCGCCAGAAACACGTCACGAACCAGAGTTGAACGCCAGAAACACGTTACAACTTGGCGTTCAACTCCAGAAACAGCCCAGACATGTGAGAAGCTTAAGTCTCAAACCCAGCACACACCAAGTGAGCCCCAGAAGTGGATGTTTGCACTATCCATCTTAGTTTACTCATTCTCTGTAAACCTAGGTTACTAGTTTAGTATTTAAACAACTTTTAGAGACTTATTTTGTATCTCATGACATTTTTAGATCTGAATTTTATACTCTTTGATGGCATGAGTCTCTAAACTCCATTGTCGGGGGTGAGGAACTCTGTGATGGTGTTTTTGTGGAAAAATAAATTTCCAACACACAAATCCAACCGGCAAGTATACCGGGTCGCATCAAGTAGTAATAACTCACAAGAGTGAGGTCGATCCCACAAGGATTGATGGATCAAGCAACTTTAGTGGGTGATTAGTTTAGTCAAGATAACATTGAAGGGATATTGGATGAAATGTAGCCAACAGAATTGTAAATGACAGGAAATTTAAAGTTGCAGAAAGTAAAATTGCATAAAACTTAAAGTGCAAGAAAGTAAAATAGCTGAAACTTAAATGGCAAGGAATGTAAATTGCTTGAATGTAAAAGGGATTCGAGGACTGGGATTGCAGAATCTAAACAAAGAAAAATTGGATTGCCACAATTAATAGAGCAGAAACTGAATTAGAAGCAATTAGAATTCAAACAGAAATTGAAATTAAAGTGCAGCAGGGTTCACAGAAGAACCAAAAGTAAATTGGGATCTCAGGAATCCAGAGACTAGGTAGCAGAGCCTAGATCTCAATTACCTTCCTAGATCCAAGTTCTCAAAGCAATTGACAAGAAAATAAAGAGGAAGCAGTAAAGGAAATTGAAATTAAACTCAATAGTGCAGAAAGATGTTTAAAGAGATTTTGAATGGAGATTGAGACAGAATTTCCTCAATTCTTCACACCCAAAACTCAAAACAAGGAAATTAAAAAGGCCTAAGCAAGAACGAGGAAGAAGAGAGATCAATTCTCCTCCCCAATTCTCTGAAATCTCAGTCAAGACACCCAGAGAAGTTCCAAAGTGCAAAAATAAAATTCAAAGATCCAAGAAAGTGCAAAATTCAAAAGTCAAGTCCCAGGTCCTAATTACATCAAACTAGCTCCTATTTATACACTTTCTATTCTTGGATTTTGGGATTTGGATGGGCTTTTGATTTGGTGAAGAAATGAATTAAATTGGATTTTTAATTCAATTTTTGGCCCAAAAATAATAGCTTCCAGGAGGCTGCCCTGCCCTTGTGGAGGGCAGGGCAAGATTTGGTGCTTGGTGCGTGCGTGGTGCGGCGTGGTGCAGGCTTGGTGCGCAGGATGCTGCCCTGCCCTCGCGGAGGGCAGGGCAGAAAAAGTTGGTGCGCCAGAATTGTGCTGTGGTGCGCTGCTGGTGCTGCCAGAATCGTGCCTTGGTGCGCCAGATTCATGCCACAATAAAATGCTGCCCTGCCCTCGCGGAGGGCAGGGCAGTGTTTCCACTTTGACGTCCCGAGTTCGAAACTTGGATGCTACACACGCTACCCATTTTCCTTGGTTTTCTTGGTACCAAAGTGAAGCTTAATTCCTTGCTTCCTCATGGTCCCGTGTTCAACTCTTGTGGCAAGCATTGTAGACATTTTCCTTTGATTTTCTTCCCTTGGTGAGCCCGATACTGCCCTTGTGGAGGGCAGGGCAAGGTTTTGTTCTTCTTGATTCCAAGGCACAAATTTGTGCTCTGCCCTTGTAGTGGGCAGGGCAGAGTTGCCTTTCATGCTTTGTTCCCTTATGTTGCCCTCCTAGAGGGCAGTGTGCCCTTGTGGAGGGCAATGCTTGCCTCCCCTCTTTACATGCGGCACACTTCTCCTTCCTTTGACCACGTTTTCTTCTCCTTTGGTCACGCTTTCTTAGGCCACGCTTTTCTCTTTTATTCTTTTCTTCACCTACATTAAACCAAAACAACCACTCCAAGTATCACTAAATTCACAAGGCTTATAAATCAATTAAAATTCAATTAAAATTAGCTTAAACCTTATGAGTTAACATTAATTTCATGGTGGTTGTTTGATTTAAAGAAGTTATGCATTTTCACTCCAAATCACTTACTTAGGATGCAAGAAAGTGCATAAAGACTAATAAAACAAGTGAAATTAGCTTGAAAAATGGGTATATGATGACTTGTCATCACTCTGCAGCGTCTCGATGAATTAATGTAATTAATTATGTTTTTCCATTCAAACATGCGTGTTCCTATCTAAGATGTTCATTTGCGCTTAACTATGTAGAAGGTGGTGATCCGTGACACTCATCACCTTCCTCAATCCCTGAACATGTGTCTGATAACCACCTCCGTTCTATATCAGATTGAATGAGTATCTCTTAGATTCCTTAACCAGAATCTTCGTGGTATAAGCTAGAATTGATGGCGGCATTCATGAGAATTCGGAAAGTCTAAACCTTGTCTGTGGTATTCCGAGTAGGATTCTGGGATTGGATGACTGTGACGAGCTTCAAACTCGCGAGTGTTGGGCGTGATGACAAACGCAAAAGAATCAATGGATTCTATTCCGACATGATCGAGAACCAACAGCTGATTAGCCATGCTGTGACAGAGCATTTGGACCATTTTCACTGAGAGGATGGGAAGTAGCCATTGACAACGGTGACACCCTACATAGAGCTTGCCATGGAAGGAACTTTTCACTTTTGCATGAGTTGAATATTATATTATAGGAATTCAGAAGACAAAGCATCTCCAAAACTCCAACATATTCTCCATTATTGCACAACAAGTAATTATTTCACGCTCTTTTATTTTTTTTAGTAATTCAAACTGATAATTATAATTGATCTCCTGACTAAGAATAATAAAATAAACATAGCTTGGTTCAAACCAACAATCTCCGTGGGATTCGACCCTTACTCACGTAAGGTATTACTTGGACGACCCAGTGCACTTGCTGGTTAGTTGTGCGGATTGCAAAAGTGTGATTGCAATTTCGTGCACCAATTGTCATGCCCTTCGGTCTTAAAATTACAGGAGCCACTTATCAAAGATTAATGAATAAAGTTTTTGAGGACCACATCAGAAAAATCATGGAAGCTTACGTGGACGACATGCTAGTAAAAACACGAAGCGAAGAGATGTTATTATCCGATTTGACCTAAGTATTCGACACTATCAGACGAAATGGTATGCGACTCAATCCCGCAAAATGCACCTTCGCAGTAGAAGCCAGAAAATTCTTGGGTTTTATGATCACACAGAGAGGAATCAAGGTGAACCCGGATAAATTCCGGGCCATACTCGACATGAAAAGTCCGACGTATGTCAAAGAGGTACAATAACTCAATAAGAGGTTAGCAGCCTTGTCCAGATTCCTGGCCGGATCGGCAATAAGATCTCTCCCATTCTACGCCACTCTAAGGAAAGGAAAGGAGTTTGAATGGACAGCGGAGTGTGAGCAAGCCTTCCAAGACTTCAAAAGATTCCTGGGACAGCCACCTATACTAACTCGACACCAGGAAGGAGAGCCACTCATAGTGTACCTCGCGGTCGGAAGTCGGGCGATAGCCTCAGCACTGGTCCGAGAAGACAACAGTGGGCAACAACCTATATACTTCATCAGCAAAGCATTACAAGGATCCGAGCTGAACTATCAGAAAATAGAAAAATTTGCTTACGCTCTCATACTAACATCACGACGACTTCGCCCATACTTTGAAGCCCACACAATTAAAGTTCAGACCAAGCAGCCCATAAAAGGAATCTTACAGAAAATAGACCTGGCGGGCAAGATCTTGCAATGGTCAATCGAGTTGTCCGGATTCGATCTTCAATACGAAGCTCAGACGGCCATCAAATCACAATACCTGGCCAACTTCATTGCGGAATTCACGGACACACCAGAAATTCCCACAAAATGGAATCTCTACGTGGACGGTTCCTTAAATAAAACGGGAAGCAGCACGGGCGTGATAATTGAAAGCAACCAGGGAACCCAAATCGAACTCTCCCTCAAATTCGGGTTCTTTGCCTCAAACAATCAAGCGGAATATGAGGCACTACTAGCTGGTTTGAAGCTGGCCAGGGAGGTTGGAGCTCGAAAGCTTATCATCTTCAACGATTCACAAGTAGTTACTTCACAAATAGTAGGAAGCTACCAAGCCAAAGACCCCACCATGAAAAAGTACTTGGACAAAACCAGAGAACAGCTCAGATAATTTGGAGAATATGAGGTCCGTCACATACCCCGAGAACAGAATCTCCGAGCTGACGCACTCTCGAAACTAGCCAGCACCAAACCAGGGGGCAACAATAGAAGCCTTATCCAAGAAATTTTACAGAATCTATCAGTTTTAGAAGAAAAAAAAGTCCTGACCATAACAGGTCACGATCAAGGATGGATGACTCCCATAATTAACTACCTCAAAATAGAAGCACTCCCCACATAGGAAAAGGAGGCAAAGAGGTTGAAATGGGAGGCACAATATTACACTATCATAAATAATACTCTATACAAAAGAGGAATTTCAATACCACTGCTAAAATACGTGCCGACATCCTACACAAAGGAGGTCCTAGAAGAAGTACACAGCGGCATTTGTGGCAATCACCTCGGTTCGCAGGCACTGGCCAAAATAGTACTTCGGGCAAGATTTTATTGGCCAACTCTACAAAAGAAAGCCATAGAATTTGTAAAGACATGTTCATCATGTCAAAAACATGCCAACTTTCACATCGCCCCACCAGAGGAACTCATCAACGTAACCTCAACTTGGCCATTCGCCAAATGGGGACTTGATCTTCTCGGACCCTTCCCTCAAGGATCGGGACAAGTCAAATTCCTCATAGTGGGAATATATTACTTCACAAAGTGGATTGAAGCAGAGCCCCTAGCTAACACCACTGCTCAAAGAAGTCAAAAATTCTTATATAGAAACATCGTCACAAGGTTTGGGGTTCCATACTCCATCACCACAAACAATGGTACTCGGTTCACAGATGCAGGCTTCAGAAAGCTAGCGACCGACTTGAATATAAGACAACAATTCACTTCCATTGAACATCCCCAAGCCAATGGACAAGCCGAAGCTGCCAACAAAGTCATACTGACTGGGCTGAAGCAGAGATTATAGGACGCGAAGGGAGCCTAGGCCGATGAGCTCCCACAGGTCTTATGGGCATATCGAACAATGCCACATTCCACCACAAAGGAATCACCCTTCCGATTAGCATACGTAATGGAGGCAATGATCCCAATAGAGATTGAAGAAAGGTCGCTGACGTTAGGATTTTTGCTAGTAAAGAATTTTGTAAAATATAGTCGCGTTATGAGTATAGATTCTAAACCAACAGAAAATCCCTTCGTACAAACGTTTTGGTTGTCACAAGTAACAAACCCCTTATGAAATGATAACCGAAGTATTTAAACCTCGGGTCGTCTTCTCAAGGAATTGTAGAGAGGTGTGTTTTATTATTGGTTATGAAAAATAGTGTTTTTGGGGTTTGAAAAGGTTTTGAACAAGAGAAAGGGATTGCAGGGAATTAATAAATTAATAACTAATAAAACTCTTGGCAAGGTATGAAAACTGGAAGTCCTATCCCAGTTATCCTTATCAATTGTGATAAGAATTGAATTTTTCTCCCACTAAGTTAACCTCTAGCTATGAAGGTAAGTCAAGTGGATGGAATAAGTTGGTTCCTCAAGTCCTAGTCTTTCCTTGGAAAAGGCTAGAGTTATTGGAACTCGAGTTAATTCTTGAAGAATTCCAATTTTCAGTCGACAATGAGTTTGACAACTCAAGAGTTACCAATTAATCAATTAAAGCCAAGAATATAAAAAGCTAGATAAAAATCATTAATAACTGGAATACCTCAAATTAAACTGAATGGAGATGTCAATTCTAACATGAAAAATATTCATAAGCCAATTGGGCAACATAAATCAAACACAAATAAAATCTTCCGAGTAAACAAAAATAGAAGAGAAACATAAATTATTGAACCTGTTATGAAGAAACAATCCTAATCCTAATAGAAATCCTAATCCTAAATCCTAAGAGAGAAGAGAGAGCCTCTCTCTCTAAAAACTACATCTAAAATTATGAAAAGTGTATTATGAGTGAATGATTTGATTTTGCTCCACTCCTAGCTTCTAATCTATGTTTTCTTGGCCGAGAACTGGGTCAAAAACAGCCCAGAAGTCACTCCCAGCGCTTTCTCACTACAAGAAAAACACCCATTCAGGTACACTTGAAAAGTGTAGCCAAAAGTGAAAAAAAATGATGCCTTAGGCTACGGCTACGCTTTTTGGGCTATGGCTACGCTTTTTGGGGTGATTCCTATTCAGCCGTTGCCTATTCTCAAAGGCTATGCTTTTCAGCACCAAGGGCTACACTTTTGGCGTTTGGGAATAGCCTACGCTTTTCAAGTGATGCTGTCCAGGACCAAAGGCTACGCTTTTCAGCTTCCATTTTTACCAGAATAGGCTACGCTTTTCAGCGCTACTGCATCACTTGTAAAACGTAACCGCATTGTATATTATAGCTACTCTATATAAGTGTAGCCCTAGGTCCTTTTTTTTTTTAATTTTCTGTATAACCATAGCTACTCTACATAAGTGTCGCCTTAGGTCCTTCATTATTTTTTTATTTTATATATATATATATATATATATATATATATATATATATATTCTAATAATTTTTTATACAACATAATATTTAATAATATTATTACATATATAATTTTACATTTTTAATTAAATGAGTTAAATATTATAAAATAAAATTAAACACATAATTATATTAAATAATTTTTTTAAATAATAAAAATCATCTTTACACAATTCAAAGACATAATCTTAAGAAGAGATAATTTAAGTCACGTGAAACTTGTATCACATATCAATTAAAATGCAAAGTTTGCATTCTATATCCGAAAAGAACTTAACAAACAAAAAATCATTAATCTTCTAATCTCGGCATAATGACTAAAAAATATTCTGAAGCACCTTCAAATTCTTCTCAAACACATCTTTTTCATGCTGATCTTCATCACCATCAAGAAAACTCTTGGCCTTAACAATTGTATCGGTATTTATTCCCTTGTTCATTCCCAACAAGAACTAATTTCCAAGCAGTTACTACCCTGCTTATAGTTGCAGATTATCATAATTCAAAAAGAGAAGTATGTAAGGATTTTGCATACTGATTCACCACCATACGCAATCAATACAAGATTATGTTGAAGGAAATGACCGGGCTACTTATAAATATTCTTTTGACCATTCTCGCGACACATGAAGAAAACAAAATCATAAAACCGAATGAATTCTGAAAAGTCTGCCTGGCAAGAGCAACAAATGAAGCACATGTTCCAATTGCAAGTATCAGATTAAAGATTAAAAATACAAGAAAACAAACTTGTTGCTTTTCTATTATTCTCATTAAAGCTGAATGCTAAATTCACAAAATCATGCCAATCAGCTTAATTTCAAGTGCAAAAGGGAAAAACGGCGTTGTCTCAAAGAGTAATGTGAGAATCATCAACCTAAATTGTAAAATTAAAAATGAATCGAGACAGAACTAATGATATTAATACTATATAATATGATTTGATTCCTCGTCCTGTAGTTCAGCTTAGAGTGCGCCAGAACTAATCTCATCAAAGTAAAAAATAAAATAAAAAGAGGTATCAGGTTAAGATATTACAACAATTGAGTTTAAATTAAACCCGTTTCACGCTTTACAAGGTTCTACTTTACCAGATTCTTGATTATATTCCACCACTGTTTGGCAATTTAGCATAGGTGAATGTGCCCTCTTGTTAATTAAAATTTTTAATCTAATGTTAGTAACATGGAAAAAGCAGTTTCTAATAATAATAGGGTTCTAAGTGCAAAACAGAACAGAACAAAAATAGAATAGAGTGTAGCATTATGATTATGATTATTATAATTATAGAAGAGCATATATACTATGGAAAATTGAAATTGTGGCCTTGGTAGTTGGTATGCAGAGGGAGATTTTTATTTTGTTGGCAATATAATACAGGAATAAAGGTTGCACATAAATTATTTAAGTTGAAAAATGAAATGAACCATATTCTATGGTTGAAATGACCAGATCAACTTTGGTATCACATGCTTTGAGTGATGTGATCCATTATGAAATAAAATTGGAACCAATTGATGAGTAAACATTAAAGAAAGCTTAGTGAGGTGTAAAGTAATAATATTAGCAATATAATGTAAGTGATGATTCCCTTGTTGATCATAAGGTGAGGTTATATATAAGGGGTTGGAAGAAAGTAAGATTCAAGCAATTTGGTTAGAAAAAGTTTGAATAGATAAAGAGGTACTACGTACCTGGTTGCAGCAACCTCAAAGCTAGTTCAAACTAGTGGGAGGTTGTGTGCAGAGAAAGCGCACATCAATGGCTCGTGGAAGAATTCAGTTGAAGAGAATAGAGAACCCGGTTCACAGGCAAGTTACCTTCTGCAAGCGCCGAGCTGGGCTTCTCAAGAAGGCTAAGGAGCTCTCTGTCCTTTGCGACGCTGAAATTGGTAAATTAAATAAACAAAGAAAAGAAAAGAAAAGAACATTGCTCACAAAAGCTAAACAGAATTGAGGGTGTATTATTGAAAAGATATATGTATAGTTAACTAGTCTAGCCATTTAAAAAGTAAATAAAAAACAATCTTTTTAAATGAAAGCTAAGAATCCCAATTCTAGAGTCCTAGATTGCATTGAAGCCATGTGAAAAATTGGTCAATTACCTATAATGCCAACAACAGCCTTCTTCCTCAAATCAACAGCAGGCAAAGTAAAAAGCTTCTTCCACCATGGTCTTAACCAAGGTGCAGTAAAAAAGCTTTTCCTACAAAAATTTAAATTCAAAATAAGCATGATTACAAGAAAGGCCTCAAGCTGGTATTCATTTACATAGAATCAGCTTCATAATCCATAATGCATTACAATTTCTAAGAGTTGCATCAAAACCGAACTTCATATTCTTTCTGCAACAACACCACAAATAGAAGTCTTTTACAAAAAATAGCACAACTCGAATTTTATTATTTTTCTTGGAACAATTATATTAAATCAAACGTAGTAGAAACACACCAGACAAGAAGAAACACCGGGCCATTCAATGGCTTTGCAAGCATCAAATACTCATTTCATTTGTGTCCCAATCCGAACCCAGTTTTAGGACTCGCTGTAAAATACCAAGAAAATGCTTATTTTCATTTGTGTCTGAATCAAAACCTAATCATGTGAAATATTCTTAATAAAATATCTAAAACTACTATTTTTCAGGTTATAATATTGAAATGTGAAGGAAGTAAAACCTGATCACCGATAGTTGACCATCGCATCCCTTCAAGACCCACACTAGGAGGGCATGAACCCAACGAAAACTCCTGCAGCTCGACTCTTTCCCTAAATTTTTATAATTGGCATCGAGTTAATTGGCTTCTTATAGTGTATAATTTGCATCATATCATATTTTAATGTAATTACTGCACACAACAGTATATAAAATACAGTATGATGCATCTGAGAACAAATAAATAACTTACCTAGCCTTTGCCATATCTTCCTCAAGGCATCTCACACACTCTGCAGCTTTTTCCAAGGACTTCTTAGCCACTTCCTTTGATAATGAAAACAATATATATTACAAACCTTCAATACAGAAAACTCAGGAATAAAAACTTAAACTTTATTAAGTTTTAGTCGTTGAGATGATAAAAAAAGCATATAAAGTGGGACATTGATTTATATACTGTATACAAGGATAACTAGAGAAGCAGAAGGCTAAACTCTCCTTGCAGAACTAACAAAAGCTAATATCGTGAACTATAAATAGTTAAATGGGCTTGTTCACATTTCAACCTTCAAGCTCAAAGGGTTTATGCATGAGAGGACATCATATATGTTCTTAATGAACATTTGGGAGAGTGGGTTCAAAACAGAAATATGGAATTGAAACATTGTTTCTGAGAGTCAAAACATCTACTTTACCTGTGAACTATCAATTAAAGTAGCAAGGTCATTTCTACCAACATCTTTGACAACTGAAAGATATGCAAAGAGCATTCAATTAACAATACTTAGGATACCATTCAATTAACTTTGGCTCTTATCCACACTACACTCTTACTTTCAAAATATTCACTTGACAATTGCAAGTTTTCTGTGTTACCATTTCATACAAAATTACTGCTTCACTTGAAGTGTTTTATTGACAACACCACCCTTTATTAGAAAGGAAATTTGAAAAAGAAAAAAATTTAACATAGGGCCTTTTCTACACCACTTGACTACCTCAAAGTTGCGCATTGCAAATTCAAAAGTTTTGGGTGTAAATTGCATGTGAGCTTAAAGTTCAGAGAGGTTAAATTACTTTTTTCACTAAAAATAAAAAAAAATTTACTATTCTATGAATACCCGAGAAATGGGTATATCAGTACAAATACAATATCGATATGACAACCATTTTACATTCTTTGTGCCAACATTCTCAAAGCAATATAAACACATGAAAGGAAGATTATACAGGACTTACTGCTAAGCTTGAACAAACATAGTCTGTAAGTGCAAAATCATAAAGCAAATGCAAAATAAAAAAGAAAACTCTTAACATAGTAAGAAGCAAAAATTACAAAAGATTGTAGAACTCCAAAAATCAGAACAACAAACCCTCAAAAAAACCGCAAAACCAGAAAATTCATACAGACCAGAAAAAAGTGTGGCTGAAAAGGTATTTTTCTTGTAGTGATTTAAAATAAATTTTAGGGGCTAAATCATGATATGACAAAGTTAACAGCTTCCCAATACTAACACAAAACAATTGATTAGAAATTCAAAGCCACTAAACTTGTCCTATTACCTTGTTCCCGTGGCTTCCAACAGTATCACTTTCATCACTCCCTCAAAAACCAATTTGAAGCACCAAAGCAATTCCTAATTTTCTGGCTTCTATCTGCATTAGCTCTACAAATTCATAGCACACACAAACCACAAATGGTGTTAGAAATAATAAACTCTGCTTGATGAGGCGACGATTCGAACACTTGAGGCCAATAATCTTCTCAAACAAAAAAGAAAACCCTAACGAAGCAAGAAGCAGAAACTCATAAAATTAGGAAGCCCCAAAAATAGAACCCCCAAAACCTTCAAGAATTCACAGAAGAAAAATCCATGACAGAGAACAAGTGAGATAGAGGGTGAGACAAAGAGAGAGCGAATGAGATAAAAAGTGAGATGACGAGCGACAAAGAGAATGAGATTGAGAATTATTGTAGGTGGTCTGCGATTGCTTCTCGACTACCAGGAAGCTAAAACCATTCATGCAGTAAAACCCCCAATTCCTATCCAGAAGCTACAACCCCTAATTAAAAACCCTAAAATTGGAACCCAAAACCTCCCAAATTTCACAGAACAAACTGAAAATCGATACGTACCTTCTCAGGTGAGTAGCGATGACGATGCTGAGCGACGACGACGATGCTGAGTAGCGACAGTGAGTACAAGCGACGATCATGCTGAGCGGCGACGGTGAGTGCACGAGATGGCGATGCGAGGCGATGGTCAGCTCACGCAACGACGATGGTCCGTGCGGCAGAGCCCTAGCCGGCGTCGTCCTCTTCTTCCTTCCCCTTTCTTCTCTTCTTCTCTTCTTCTTCCCATTCTCCCCTTTTCTGATTTTTCCCTCTTTTGTGTGTGTGTGAGTGAGGATGAGAGTGTGAGCTTGTGAGTGGTGAGCTGGTGACTGGTGAGTGGTAACTGGTGAGTGGCGCAGCCATGTGGTGAGTGGTGATTGGGTGGCGACGGTCAACAGTGACGGTGAGAAGGCGAAGGTGATGAGTGTCACAGGTGATATGTGTTGAAGGTGAGAATGGCGAAGGTAAGGGTTCCTTAGATTGAAGGTGCTGTGTGCGTGTGTGCTTTTGGAGGGAATTGAAAGAGTAATAAAAATTTCATTAAGTGTTAGGATTTGGTCCACATAAATTAGGCATCACTTTTAAAATGCATCCAAAACTTAATAAATAGGCTACCTTTGATACGAAAAGTGAACTTGTAGATATCAATCTACGGCTACGCTTTATAAGTGATTTCTATAATACCTAAGGCTACGCTTTTTAAATGATGTCGCATTTGTGTATCCTTTTCTCTTATAAAAGGGCAACACGGAAAAAAGCGTAGCCTATTCTATGAATAGGCTACGCTTTTCAAATGTAGCTTAAAAAAAGTATGGCTGAATGGGTATTTTTCTTGTAGTGTCTGGTCCGTACAGGTCGCGGCAAGGTGACGCGGAGGCGTCGTCCATGCGTTTGCGTGGATTGAAGTTCGCAGATGCGACGTGGGCGCGTCATCCACCCATTCGCATCACCTAACTTCGGAGCAGCTATGGCAAATTATATATCGTTGCGAAGCCCCAGATATTAGCTTTTCAATGCAACTGGAACTGCGTCATTTGGACCTTTGTAGCTCAAGTTATGACTGTTTGAGTGCGAAGAGGTCAGGCTGGACAGCTTAGTAGTTTCTTCAACTTCTTGTATTTCTTCCACTTTTGCATGCTTCCTTTCCATCCTTTAAGCCATTCCTGCCCTGTAATTCCTGAAATCACTTAACACACATATCAAGGCATCGAATGATAACAAGAGAGGATTTAAATAAAAGAAAATAAAAGGCAAAGAAGCATGCTTTCAATCATAGCACAAAATCAGGAAGGAGAGTAAAACCATGCAAATCATATGAATAAGTGTATGAAAGATTGATAAAATCTACTCAATTAAGCACAAGATAAACCATAAAATAGTGGTTTATCAACATCCCCACACTTAAACATTAGCATGTCCTCATGCTAAGCTCAAGAGAAGCTATAAAGGAGTGAAGAGGAATGATAGAGAGTATGCAATGCAACCTATCTATATGAATACAACTACATGCAAAGATGTTTCTACCTAATTGGTTAAAAGTAAATAAGTTCTCCAAGACAAAAATAATTCAAATTCCACTAATTCAAATCATACAGTGAAAACAAGTAAACTTGTAAGAAGATAGCTCATGAAAGTAGGGAACATAAAATCACGCATTGAACCCTCACTAATAGTGTATGTCTCACTATAGTCTCTCTAGTGTATAGGGTAATCACTCTATTCTTCTCTAATAATGCTTTCTAAACTTTGTTCTTCATCTAACCAATCAACAAATATTTAATGTACCAATGCAAACATCATGAGGTCTTTTCAAGGTTGTAATGGGGCTAAGGTAAAGGTGAGGATATATGTATAAGGCTAAGTGAACTAACAAAGTGAATCTTTGATTAGTCTAAGATCTCACCTAACATACACTCTTTATAAAATTTAAAATGCTTTACCTAGCTACCCAAATTTTTTCCACTTTTGTATTACACGCTCATGTATCAAACTTGTTTTTGAGTTCTGTCCCATGTGCATTGATTCTTTTTATTTTGCATTTGGGGTAATATATATTTTTTTTATTTTTTTCTTTTTTTTGTACCCCCTTATTCAATTACTTAATATTTTTTTTCTTTTTTTTCTATCAATGCACATAGTAAATTAATTATTTTGAGTTCACATGAGCGTGCTTCCCAAATTTTCAAATAACTTATTCAATTTAATTTCCTACTTTTTCTATCATCCATGCTCCCATAAAATTCCCCACACTTAAATTTTACACAATATCTATCTTAAGCTAACCAAGGATTCAACTTGGGATTTTTTATTTTATTTTTCTACTTAAGGCTAGTAATGTGGTTATAAAACAAGAGGGGAGTAAATAGCTCAAGGTGGCTAACAAGGGTGACATAAAAGAGTAGGCTTTATTTGGGATAAGTGAGTTAATAATCAAATATAGCCTCAATCATATGCAAGCATGTACATACACTAAATAATGGACATATAGAATGGAACAAAACAACGATTGCAATCATAGAGAAGAAAACACACAAGAATAAAATATTATGGTTAAATAATGTAACCATGTAATTAAGCTCAAATCTCACAGGTTGTGTGTTCTTTGGCTCAAAAACCTTGTTCCAAATACAACTTCCAAACAAATTTAACACAAAATTTTCAGTTTAAATTAGTGAAATACTATAAAAATTTCTTGAAAAAGAAAATATTACTTCAACCAAGTAGTAACTAAATGCCAACAATCAACTACACATGCAATCTATTATGCAATGCAACAATGAACTAATAAAGAAAATAAGACATTGGTGTTGAGAAGAGAATAACTAACCCATGGAGATCGGTATCGACCTCCCTACACTTAAAGATTGCATCGTCCTCGATGCATGCTAAGATGTGTAGGTGGATGGGGGTTGTGGTTCTTCAGCTAGTGCTCTTTTAAAGCTAAGGGTTAGAGCAAGGAAGAGAGCGGGAAAAGTGGTAATTAATGCACAGTAAAGAAGAATGACGTTAATACATGGTCATGACTACATGTGAAAAGTCATCAATGGAAATATAGTAAGTGCATGTGATGACAGTTAAATGCAAGATGTTTATCGGCATGCTGGCAAAGGCATGAGTAGCATAGATCAAGCATTCAATGTCCAAGTTAGAATACCAAGTCTTTCAAACTAACAATATGCTTGTAATAACAATTATATAAAAATTAATAAAATAGAAAGAGGGTTTTGTGAAAAAAGGCATTAAAGTAATAGGATAACATAAAAGTAGTGCATGATGCCATACGGACTTTTTCACAAACACATAGCATGCATGGTAAATAAGTTATTGAAAGTATTAAATTGAACATGCAAGCAACCTTTTAAAAAGTTATATAATTGTCAAACAATTCTTTGAATAATCCAAAAGCAAAATAAATAAATTTCTAACACCAATGAAAATAATGCAATGAATGAAACTATGCAAATAAATTAAATAAATGTAAAGAGGGATGAGAAGAAGAAAGTAAGAAAAGTAAAAAGAAAGAAGAAAAGAGGAAGAAAGAAATAAGAAGGAAAAGAAAAGATTTAGATTTGGGGAAGAAAAGATAAGATGTTTGGCTGATCTGGATAAGCTGTGCGCCGCTTGTGACGCGGATAGCGCTTCTTTGAAATGACGCAGATGCGTCATCCACGCGGTCGCGTGGATCGATTTGTACCATTAGCGTGATGGCAGCCTTGCGGTCGCGCAATTCTCTATTTGAAACTCATATTGCCAAAATTTGGGGTGACGCGGTCGCGTGGATGGCCTATTTTGAAAAAACGACGCGGACACGTGGAGCATGCATTCGCGTGGTAGTGTTTGTGCTTCTAACACGGCTCCAGCCCAATTCCAGCTCAACTTTCGGCCATACACCCTTTTTACGCCAATTTTGAGGCACGCATCTGCGTGGCTGACGCGGACGCGTCAGTGACGCGGTCGCGTGGATCAATTTGTGCCAAAGGCACGCCTCCAGCCACGCTTTCGCGTGACTCTCTGTTCAATTTTCTTTTCTTCCCAACGCACATATGACGCGGACGTGTCGCGTGCGTGAATTTTTTTTATAATGCAGTATGCATAATGCAATGCTTAATATGAATACTATGCATGATTCCAGGTTCAATCAAAACTCAAAAACAGACTAAAATTAAAACAGAAAAAGGAATGATTATACCATGATGTGTTGTCTCCCACCTAGCACTTTTAGTTATTGTCCTTAAGTTGGACATTTGACGAGCTCCTTGTCATGGTGGCTTGTGCTTGAACTCATCTTGAAACTTCCACCAATGCTTGGACTTCCAATAAGCTCTATCAATACCAAGTAAATTTACCAAGCGTTGATGAAGTTCTCTACAAGCTTCGAGCTCTCAAAGTCGATCCTCATATATTCCTGGATCCCAAATCTTGTTTCTACACCCGTCTTCAAGTTGATTATCATGATTCCATCTGGGTGGCAAGCAGTCTGAACTCTCACTGAAGCAGCCAAACAACTTCCTAGACCCATTCAGTTGAGCTCTATACCAACCTTTGCGTTTAAACTTTGAGCTTCCAACCATAATGAACCTTGTAGGACAATTCTTACCACTGTCCATCTTCCTTTTACTCTTAATACCACAAAGAGCTCTAAGTTGACCCTCCGTCTCCAGTAGCCCATATTCAAGTGGAATTAGAAAGCTAAGGGATATGAATTTTACCCACTTGAATGTTGTGAAGGATGATGGCAACTTAGGGGGAGATATTTCTAATGAATTTGCAAGCTCCACTGCCTTGTGCTCTTCTCTGACAACTTCTGATGTGTGGAAAATGATCCAACACAAAACTCACCGACAAGTGTACCGGGTCGCATCAAGTAATAAAACTCACGGGAGTGAGGTCCATCCCACAGGGATTGAAGGATTGAGCAATTTTAGTTCGGTGGTTGATTTAGTCAAGCGAATCAAGTATTGGTTGAGTGATTTTGTATCCAACAGTAAGTAAATAGCAGAAAATGTAAAGGGAGAGGGTGAATTGTAGAAATTAGAGAGAACTAAACGTAAAAGAGCTGAATCTTAAAGAATAAGAAATTAAATGACTGAAACTTAAAGTGCAAGAAATGTAAATTGCAGTAACTTAAAGTGCAAGAAATATAAATTGCTTGAATGGAAAAGGGATTTGAGAACTGGGATTTCAGAATTTAAGCAAGGGAAATTAAATTGCAGCAATTATCAAAGCAAGAAATGCTTTGAATTCTGTTAGATCTCAAACAGAAAGGGAAATTTAATTGCAGCAGGGGTTCACAGAAGAACCAAAAGGAAAATGAGATCTCAGGACTCCAGAGACTAGATAGCAAAGTCTAGATCTCAATTGCCTTCCCAGATCCAAATTCACAAAGCAATTAACAAGAAATTAAAAAGGGAGCAGTAAAGGAAATTGGATTCAACTCAATTATGCAGTGAGGTAATCAAAGAGATCTTAAATGGAGATTGAGACAGAAATTCCTCAATTCTTCACACTCAAGATTCAAACAAGAAAAGTAAAAGGTGCTCAAGCAAGAATGAGGAAGAAGAGAGATCAATTCTCCTTCCCAATTCTCTAAAATCTCAGTTCCAAGCTCTCAAAATCAAGTCTGAAGATGTCAAGAATTCAAAAATCAAAAGAAGGGTCCTTAATTACATCAAACTATCTCCTATTTATACACTTTCTATTCTTGGATTTTGGAATTTGGATGGGCTTTTGATTTGGTGAAGAAATGAATTAAATTGGATTTTTAATCCAATTTTCAGCCCATGAGAAAGTAGCTTCCAGGAGGCTGCCCTACCCATGTGGAGGGCAGAGCAAGGAAATTGTGTGATGAAGCCTTGTGCGTGCGTGTGCTGCGTGTGTAGCATCAGGATGCTGCCCTGCGCTTGTGGAGGGCAGGGTAGTGCTGCCATGGTGCGTCTTGCCTTGCTGCCCGTGCGTCCATGTTGCGCGCCAAGTGCTCATGCCCGTGCCAATTTGTGCGCTGGCCATGCACCAAGAAATGCTGCCCTGCCCTTGTAGAGGGCAGGGCAATGTTGCCAATGGGTGAAGTCCCAAGTTTGAAACTCGGTGGAGGCACACGTTGCTCCTTTTTCCTTGGTTTTCTTGGCACCAAAGTAACGCCTAGTTCCTTGCTTCCTCATGGTGCTGTGTTCGATTCTTGGAGATTGAAAACAAGCTAAGTTTTGCTTGTTTTCCTTGTATTTGAGCGCTACTCCTTTCCTCCTTGTTCTTGGGTTCGAAACCCATAGGAAACACTAGGAAGCAATTTCCTTTGAATTATTTTTCATGAAAGCCCGATATTGCTCTTGAGGAGGGCAGGGCAGAGTTTTTGCTTCCTTTAGTCCTTGGCATAGAATTGTGCTCCGCCCTTATTGTGGGCAGGGCAGTGATGCTTTTAAGGCTTGGTTCATTATGCTGCTCTCCTGGAGGGCAATGTGCTCTTGTGGAGGGCAGTGTTTGCTTCTTCCTTCTATGTTGCACCACACTTCTCATCTCTTGGCCACACTTCCTAAGCCACGTTTTTCTTCTTTTCTTTCTTTCTTCACCTACAAGAAACCAAAACTACCAATCAAAGTATCTCTAAACTCATAAGGTTTATAATTCATTAAAAATCAATTAATTTTAGTTCAAACCTCATGATTTAGCATCAATTTAATAGTGGTTGTTTGATTTAAAGAAGTCATGCATTTTCATTCCAATTTACTTACTTAGGATGCAAGAAAGTGCATAAAGACTAGTGAAACAAGTGAAATTAGCTTGAAAAATGGGTATATGATGACTTATCATCAACTTCCACCTCTTTGTAAGCTTCTTCAATTTCAACCTCTTCCTCTTGGTAGCTTTCTTCTAATTTAATCTCTTCTTCATTGTTTACCAAGGGCATGGGAGGTTGTGCTTCTTCTTCTTTAAACTCCATCTCTTGATCAACCTCTTCCAAGTCTTCAACCATGACATGCCTTGGAGGTTGTACACCCTCCTCAACATTAATTTCAAGTATCTTCGAAGGAGGCTTTATAAATGGACTTTCCAATGGAGGTTCAACATCTCCTAAGTCTTCAACCACTTCTTCTTCTTCAATAATTCCGGCTTCCTCCGCTTGTTCTAGCACAAATTCATGCTCCTTATTGTCCACCGGAGTTTCTAATGTCTCCTTCATGCTACGTTCTTCATTAGATTGTCCACATGAAGCCATGGGGGTTCCTTGAGTGTCCGAATGTCGGGAAGCTAATTAATTTATCGCTTGATTCAATTGATGAAGGGTTGCGTGAAATTGATCTACTGTTTCCTGGAAATGATCCCTTGACTCTTGTTCCTCCTTGATGATTACCTTTCCATGACAACTCCCTTCAATTACTCCTTCATCTTCAATTACCTCCTCTAGCTCCTTATGAAGTACGAATTCGCGAAGATGATCCTCTCTCTCTTGTTCCATATCAATAGCATCATTGGGATCATCTTGCTCTTGGATTGATGAATGTGGGTGCTCTTCCATGGATGGTGGTGATGGGACGGGTGGATCATTATGTGGTTGAAAAGGAAGTGCACTAGAGCTTGAGGGTTGATTGTTAAAGGTATTTGGTGGTCCGATTCGGGTGGCGAGAGCTTGTATAGTACAGTTTAGATCGGTAAAAGCTTTCTCCATGGAGGTTTGGGGTGGGTAGGAGGGTTCATTTGTTAGGAGAAAAGGTTCATAACACGGAGGTGGTTCCTCTTGATAAGGTTATTGATGTGTGGAAAGCGATCCAACACGAAACTCACCGGCAAGTGTACCGGGTCGCATCAAGTAATAATAACTCACATGAGTGAGGTCGATCCCACAGGGATTGAAGGATTGAGCAATTTTAGTTTAGTGGTTGATTTAGTCAAGCGAATCAAGTATTGGTTGAGTGATTTGTAGCAGACAGAAGGTAAATTGCAAAAAATGTAAAGGGAGAGGGATGAATTGCAGAAATTAAAAAGAACTGAAAGTAAAGGTGCTGAATCTTAAAGAACAAGAAATTAAATGACTGAAACTTAAAGTGTAAGAAATGTAAATTGCGGTAACTTAGAGTGCAAGAAATATAAATTGCTTGAATGATAAAGGGATTGAGGGACTGGGATTGCAGAATTTAAACAAGCAGAAGTAAATTGCATTAAACAGAAGAGTAGAAGATGAATTGAATTGAAACAAATCTCAAAAAGTAAGGATAGAATGCTTTGAAAAATAAAACAGAAAATGACTTGTGCTTAATTGCAGCAAATTAAAAGATGGTTGAAGATCTCAGGAGTGGAAGAGACTAGAAAGCAAGTCTAGATCTCAAATCCTTCCTTGATCCAAAATCATAAAGCAATTAAAGAGAAATTGAAGATTGAGGCAGTAAAAGAAATTGAATTCAACTCAATTCTGCAGTAGGAGAATCAAAGAGATCTTAAATGGAGATTGAGACAGAAGTTCCTCAATTCTACACACTTAAGACTCAAACAAAACACAGTAAAGAAAACAAAAAGATCAGAAGAAGAAGAAGTGAATTCTCTCTTCCAATTCTCAAGCCAATTGCAGAAAATCGAAAATGAAAAGTGAAAACTAGAAGTTCAAAAGCAGAAAATGAAAAGTGAGCTCTCAAGTTGACAAAAGATGAAAATTAAAAATGAAAGTCAGTTCCCTTCTAATCCTAACTAACACCTATTTATACACTTTCTATTTTAGATATATGAATTTTGAGTGGGCTTGAAAGATGGGTGAAGAATTGAATTAAATTGGATTTTTAAGTGAATTTCAGCCCATGTTGCTCCCAGGAGGCTGCTCTACTCTTGTGGAGAGCAGAGCAGTGAAGCTTTGTGTAGGGATCCAAGTTGCGCGCCAAGGCTTGGAGAAGCAACAGGGGACTGCCCTGCTCTTGTGGAGAGCGGAGCAGTGTGCGTCTTGTGCGCGCCTTGCCTCCCTGCCCGTGCTGTGATGCGCGCGCCTTGCTTCTGGTCGTGTCATGATGCGCGCCCAAGCTCCTTTGTGTGCGCCAAGGATGCCCGTGTCATGCACCAAGGAGTAGCGCTCTGCTCTCCTTGTGAGCAGCACAAAGCTTTCCTTGTTCTTGGGTGAGGTCCCAAGTTCTAAACCTTGGGGAAGCATGCGCTAGGATTTTTCTTCTTGGCACCTGATTCACGCCTAAGGCTTGGCTTCCTAGAGACTCTTGGTTCAAAACTTGGTGGAGGAAGTTGCTGTATTTTTTCCTTGGTTTCCTTGGCACCAAAGTAGCACCTAGGCCTTTTCTTCCTTGGAGGTCTTGTGTTCGAACCTTGGAGGTTGAAAACAAGCCCATTCCTTGTATTTGAGCGCTTCCCACTTCCCTTTAGGTGCTTGGTTCGAATCCTTGGGGTGGCATTTGGCAAACATTTCCTTGGATTTATTTGAGAGTGAAGCCCGATAATGCTCTCAAGGAGAGCAGAGCAATGTTTTGCTCTTCCTTGTTTCTTGGCTTAAGTTTGTGCTCCGCTCTCAAGGGAGGGCAGAGCATTGAAGCTTTGCATGCTTGGTTCATTGTTGTGCTCCCTTGGAAAGCATTGTGCTCTTGGGGAGAGCAGTGTGCTTCCTCCTTCCATGCGCCACGCTTCCTCATTTTCTTTGCCACACTTTCTTCTTCATTGAGTCACGCTTCTTAAGCCACACTTTCTTATTTTCTTCTTTTCTTCGCCTACAAATAATGAAAACAACCAATCAAAGTATCACCAAATTCACAAGATTCATAATTCATTCAAATATCAATTAAATTTAGCTTGAACCTCATGATTTAGCATCAATGAAAGGGTGGTTGATTGATTCAAATAAACCATGCAATTCCACTCTAAATTACTTACTTATAATGCAAAAAAGTGGGTCAAATACTCCAACCTTGCTTGTATATTTTCATCATACTCTACTCGTTGCACATGTCTAACCTCTCCCATAGTATGCTGGATGTTTTTTCACTGATACAGGTTGTGACTATATTCCCCTGCTTTAGCTTGACTAAAGTACAACTTATCATATGATTCTCGAAATTCTTTTGATTGCTCTTTTTGTCCTTCGAGAATCTTTGCTTGAAATTCTTGCTGCTGAGCCATCATTTGTTGTTGCCAGCTCTCTTGTTTTTCCTCCATTTGACGCTGCCAAGCTTTTCGTTCCTCTTTATCCTTCAAGTATTGCTCCTGGCGCTCTGGATATTGCTCTTGTTGTGCTTGCATGAGCTGCTGGGATAGCTCTTCAATTGCTCTTTGTAATTGATTCATGTCTATGGCACCACGAGCTTGCTTTTGTCCTTCCTCTCTTTGTGACTTTCTTTGTCTGGGAGCTACCACTCCCTCGTGATCATCTTCTTCATTCATCCCATCCATACTCCTCTTTGTGATTCCTTTCCCTTTTTTCACTTTTTCTGTGTCCTCATCTTCAAAAATTACTCCAGCTTTGTTGCATAGCTGATGTGTGGAAAACGATCCAAGACAAAACTCACTGGCAAGTGTACCGGGTCGCATCAAGTAATAAAACTCACAGGAGTGATGTCGATCCCACAGGGATTGAAGGATTGAGCAATTTTAATTCAGTGGTTGATCTAGTCAAGCGAATCAAGCATTGGTTGAGTGATTTTGTATCCAACAGTAAGTAAATAACAGAGAATGTAAAGGGAGAGGGATGAATTACAGAAATTAAAGAGAATTGAAAGTAAAGGTGCTGAATCTTAAAGAACAAGAAATTAAATGACTGAAACTTAAAGTGCAAGAAATGTAAATTGCAGTAACTTAAAGTGCAAGAAATATAAATTGCTTGAATGGAAAAGGGATTTGAGGACTGGGAATTCAGAATTTAAGCAAGGGAAATTAAATTGCAACAATTATCAAAGTAAGAAATGATTTGAATTCAACTAGATATCAAACAGAAAATAGAAATTAAATTGCAGCAGTGGTTCAACAGAAGAACCAAAAGGAAAATTGGATCTCAGGACTCCAGAGACTAGATAGCAAAGTCTAGATCTCAATTGCCTTCCTAGATCCAAGTTCACAAAGCAATTAAAGAGAAATTGAAGATTGAAGCAGTAAAAGAAATTGAATTCAACTCAATTATGCAGTAGGAAAATCAAAGAGATCTTGAATGGAGATTGAGATAGAAATTCGTCAATTCTTCACACCCAAGAATCAAACAAGGAAAGTAAAAAGTGCTCAGCAAGAACGAGGAAGAAGAGAGATCAATTCTCCTTCCCAATTCTCTAAAATCTCAGTTCCAAGCTCTCAACGAAAAATCAAGTCTAAAGATGTGAAAATTCAAAAATAAAAAAAGGTCTTAATTACATCAAACTATCTCCTATTTATACACTTTCTATTCTTAGATTTTGGAATTTAGATGGGCTTTTGATTTGGTGAAGAAATGAATTAAATTGGATTTTTAATCCAATTTTCAGCCCATGAGAAAGTAGCTTCCAGGAGGCTGCCCTGCCCTTGTGGAGGGCAGAGCAGGGAAATTGTGTGATGAAGCCTCGTGCGTGCGTGTGTAGCATCAGGATGCTGCCCTGCCCTTGTAGAGGGCAGGGCAGTGTTGCCATGGTGCGCCTTGCCTTGCTGCCTGTGCGTCCATGTTGCGCGCCAAGTGCTCAAGCCCGTGCCAATTTGTGCGCTGGCCATGCACCAAGAAATGCTGCCCTGCCCTTGTGGAGGGCAGGGCAATGTTGCCAATGGGTGAAGTCCCAAGTTCGAAACTCGGTGGAGGCACACGCTGCTCCTTTTTCCTTGGTTTTCTTGGCACCAAAGTAACGCCTAGTTCCTTGCTTCCTCATGATGCTGTGTTCGATTCTTGGAGATTGAAAACAAGCTAAGTTTTGCTTGTTTTCCTTGTATTTGAGCGCTACTCCTTTCCTCCTTGTTCTTGGGTTCGAAACCCATAGGAAACACTAGGAAGCAATTTCCTTTGATTTATTTTTCATGAAAGCCCGATATTGCTCTTGAGGAGGGCAGGGCAGAGTTTTTGCTTCCTTTGGTCCTTGGCATAGAATTGTGCTCCGCCCTTATTGTGGGCAGGGCAGTGATGCTTTTATGGCTTGGTTCATTATGCTGCTCTCCTGGAGGACAATGTGCTCTTGTGGAGGGCAGTGTTTGCTTCTTCCTTCTATGTTGCACCACACTTCTCATCTCTTGGCCACACTTCCTAAGCCATGTTTTTCTTCTTTTCTTCCTTTCTTCACCTACAAGAAACCAAAACAACCAATCAAAGTATCTCTAAACTCATAAGGTTTATAATTCATTAAAAATCAATTAATTTTAGTTTAAACCTCATGATTTAGCATCAATTTAATGGTGGTTGTTTGATTTAAAGAAGTCATGCATTTTCATTCCAATTTACTTACTTAGGATGCATGAAAGTGCATAAAGACTAGTGAAACAAGTGAAATTAGCTTGAAAAATGGGTATATGATGACTTGTCATCACAACACCAAACTTAAATCTTGCTTGTCCCCAAGCAAGCATCAAAACTAAGAGAAAATGAAATGAACAAGAAGAGAAAACATATCCTTATTAGGCATATAGCAGAATTTCATTCATGGAGTTTTTATGCAGACAATGATAACTCAGTTATTGTTTGCTGTTACATAATATACACTTTTCCTCAAAGGCTTACTAAACTTGCTGTTATAAGGTTTACTCTTTACTTGCTCCCTTGCTAACTTTTCTTTTCTCATTTTGCTTAACAAGCTTATTATTCTTTGAAGGCTTGGTGTCAAATGTTGCAGTAGTAGCCTTTGGCTTTATTTTTACTCAACATCTTTCCACCACAGACACATGGCTCACTATTTCCTCCTAGGATCATTGATGCCCAGCATCTCTTTGGATAACTAAATGTTCTGTATCTAGGTTGCTCTTTATTGTGGACTTTCAATTGGCCATCCCAAATCAGTTGATCTAAGTGACCGGGTTTTGAAATACCCCTCAGAATTTACTTGTCCAAGCATATCCTAGTACAAGAACACCACAAGCATGTGTCCTAGGGTCCAAGCTATTGGTGTCCAGCCTTTATTCTTTGTTTTTCTTGCCACATTGGCTTTTTCTACTTCCTTTTCTTTCTGTTTTATTATTATTATTATTTTTTGTTCTCAAGGGATTTTTTTCTTTACTGATAGGAACCTTTATGACAGCAAGCTAGCTCATACTTCAATGAAAATGACATTATGCAGCAATTATTTAATGAGTTATGCATTTAATCAAACACATATACCACCATTAACTTCCATTCTAACTTATGCAACATTGGATATTTACTTTCTAATTCAAACAATTCTCTTTTATTCAAGCGTATGGGAAACAAAACAAAATTTAGCTAAGTGATGAATGACAAGCATTATACAGATTAACATACTTAATCAAACAACTTCACTTGCAACTAGATGAACACTTTAGCAAGACATACAAGAATTTCTGAATTAAAACATTTCACAACAACAAGGATTAAGTTTAGATACAACCTTTGAAGTTGCAACCCTTTGATTCTTCCTTCTGTTGTGTTCTCTTTGAGTTAAGATGCACAATATCTTCAATTGTTGACTCATGTCCTGCATAATTCTCAAAGTTGCTTGCTTCTCAAGCCCTTAAGTGCATGGTTAGTATGCATAAATTGAGTGTGGCTCTTGGATTTATTTTGGTGTGAGAACACCAAACTTAATTACTTGCCACTGCCTCTGATGCAACAGGTTAACCATATGTGAAACCTTGTGTCCTTGCTAAAGGTTATGGAATTAAAACTAGAAAGTAGTTGAGTAGTTGAATAATCTGTCTGATTTCTTGGAGCCAGTATTGTGCAGGAAGTGAGAATGTTCTTTTAAATGAGATTTTGGTGGAACACCAAACTTAGAATCCTTCATTCTTCTTTAAATTGTTTTGGTATGCAACACCAAACTTAGCTCCTTGCAATGCATACCAATTATTCAACATTTTTATTGAAAAAGCTATGAAAAGAAAACTACCTCAGGTTAGGTTGCCTCCCAACAAGCGCTTCTTTATTGTCACTAGCTTGACATCTTCTATTTTTACTTCAAGAAGGCTTTAGGTTCTGAACCTCTTTTTCCTTGTCCCATTGTCCTCCTTGGTACAGCTTTGCTCTGTGACCATTTGCTGTGAATCGACTCTTTGTTGCTTCGTCTAGCAATTCAATACTCCCATAAGGAAAAACCTTAGTTACCAAATATAGACCAGTCCACTTAGATTTAAGCTTGCCAGGGAACATCTTGAGTCGTGAGTTGTACAAGAGCACTTGTTGCCCCGGTTTGAATTCTTTCTTTAAGATCTTCTTGTCATGACACCTCTTGGCTCTTTCCTTGTATATCTTGGCATTTTCATAGGCTTCTATCCTAAATTCATCCAGCTCATTTAGTTGCAACAACCTTTTCTCCCCTGCTGCTTCAGAGTTAAGGTTCAGGAGTTTAGTGGCCCAAAAAGCTTTGTGTTCAAGCTCTATAGGGAGGTGACAAGATTTGCCATATAATAACTGGAAGGGGGACTTCCCAATAGGAGTTTTGAAAGCTGTCCTGTATGCCCAGAGTGCATCTTCCAACTTCCTAGCCCAATCCTTTCTAGTGCTTCCTACTGTCTTCTCTAGGATTTTCTTCAATTCTCTGTTTGCTAATTTAGCTTGCCCATTAGTCTGAGGGTGGTATGGTGTGGCTACTTTATGAATAACTCCATATTTATGAAGAAGTTTCTCCATTTGTTTGTTACAAAAATGACCACCACCATCACTAATAAGACCCTTGGGCACTCCATATCTAGTGAAAATGTGCTTCTTGAGAAATTGAAGGACAATTTGCGCATCACAGGTAGTTGTGGCTATGGCTTCCACCCACTTTGAAACATACTCCACTGCTACCAAGATATAACTGAAAGAATAGGAAGGGGGAAATGGTCCCATGAAATCAATGCCCCATAGATCAAATAATTCTAATTCCAAAATGAAATTTTGCGGTGTCTCATTCCTTCTTGTTAATCCTCCTACTCTCTGGCATTCATTACATTGGTGAACAAACTCTCTGGCATCTTTGAAAATAGTTAGCCAATAGAAACCACTTTGCAGTATCTTTGCAGCTGTTCTTTCTGGACCAAAATGTCCACTATAAGCTGAGCCATGGCAATGCCACAATATATCTCTTATTTCACTCTCAGGGACACATCTCCTAATCACTCCATCAGAACATCTTTTGAACAGAAAAGGTTCATCCCACAAGAACTTCCTTGCTTCATTGATAGCTTCTTTACTTGTTGCTTAGAGAATTCTTGAGGTATCTTCCTCCCCACTTTGTAGTTTGCTATGTCAGCAAACCAAGGTGCTTGTTGGATCTGCAATAAGTGTTCATATGGGAAGCTTTCATTCACAGGTTGTGAGGCTTCTTGAATTGTTTCTTGTGATAATCTTGACAAATGATCAGCAACTCGGTTTTCAGTACCCTTTTTGTCCCTTACCTCAATGTCAAACTCCTGTAGGAGTAGGATCCACCTGATAAGTCTTGGTTTAGCATCCTGCTTTGACATCAAATACTTAAGGGCAGCATGGTCAGTATAAACCACAATTTTAGATCCTATCAAGTATGATCTAAACTTATCAAAAGCATAAACTTCGACTAACAATTCCTTCTCTATTGTGGTGTAATTTTTTTGAGCTTCATTCAACACCTTACTTGCATAATATATGACATGATACAAGTTTCCCTTCTTTTGTCCAAGTACAGCACCAATTGCAATATCACTTGCATCACACATGAGTTCAAAAGGTAGTTTCCAATCCGGGGGTGTGATGATTGGTGTTGTTGTGAGTTTGTTTTTTAAAGTTTCAAAGGCGTGCTGGCAGTTTTCATCAAAAATAAAAGGATTATCAATCATTAACAGATTACTCAAAGGTTTGGCTATTTTAGAAAAATCCTTGATAAACCTTCTATAAAATCCTGCATGCCCCAAGAAACTTCTAACAGATTTCACATTAGTTGGTGGAGGGAGCTTCTCTATAATCTCCACCTTTGCCTTGTCAACCTCTATCCCTTTTCTTGAAACTTTATGACCAAGAACAATCCCTTCAGGCACCATGAAATGGCACTTCTCCCAGTTCAAAACCAAATTAGTTTCTTGGCTCCGTTTCAAGACAAGAGTTAGATGTTTTCAGGCAAGCATTGAAATTGTCACCAAAAACTGAAAAGTCATCCATGAAAACTTCTAAAATCTTTTCAACCATATCTGAAAAAATGGAGAGCATACACCTTTGAAAGGTGGCTGGAGCATTGCATAGCCCAAATGGCATCCTTCTATAGGCGAAAACTCCGAATGGACATGTGAATGAAGTCTTTTCTTGGTCCTTTGGATCTACCACTATCTAATTATACCCAGAATAGCCATCCAGGAAGCAATAGTAAGCATGGCCAGCCAATCTTTCAAGCATCTGGTCAATGAAAGGAAGTGGAAAATGATCTTTACGTGTGGCATCATTCAGCCTCCTATAGTCAATACACATCCTCCATCCTGTCACAATTCTTGTGGGAATGAGTTCATTTTTCTCATTAACAATGACTGTCATCCCACCCTTCTTTGGTACCACTTGAACTGGGCTTATCCATGAGCTATCAGAGATAGGATATATTATCCCTGCATTCCACAACTTCATTACTTCCTTCTGGACAACTTCCTTCATTGTAGGATTTAACCTTCTCTGAGGTTGAACCACTGCTTTGGAATTGTCCTCCAAGAGGATTTTATGCATACACACTGCAGGGCTAATACCCTTCAGGTCATCAATGGTCCATCCTAAAGCATCCTTATGAGCTCTGAGTACATCAAGAAGTTCTCCTTCTTCTTTCTTTGTCAGGGATAAATTGATGATCACTGGGAAACTCTCTGATGTGCCAAGGAATGCATATTTGAGATGGGTGGGTAATGGCTTCAGTTCTTGTTTTTGCACTTCTTCCTTCTTGCTTGGTTTCATTTCCTTGTCAATGGAGATCTCAGCTGTTTGTTCCTCTTCTTGCTCATGATGATTAGTGTCTAACATTTCTTCCACCAGGCTTTCTATCATATCCACTCTCAGGTAATCCTCTTGCTCAGGAAGGTGTTGCATTGACTTGAAAACATTTATGATCATTTGCTCATTGTGTACTCTGAAGATCATTTCTCCTTTTTCCATATCTATAATGGCTCTTGCAGTTGCTAGAAATGGTCTTCCCAAGATGATTGAATTGTTCCCTTCCTCTTCGGTATCCAAGATCACAAAATCTGTAGGGAAGATAAAATCCCCAACCTTCACTAACAGATTTTCCACAATTCCATTAGGTGCCTTGATTGATCTATCGGCCATGACTAGTGACATCCTAGTGGGTTTGAGTTCTTCTATAGCAAGCTTCCTCATCATGGACAGGGGCATTAAGTTGATACTAGCTCCAAGATCACAGAGAGCTTTGTCCAAGGTTAGTTTGCCTATGGCGCATGATACTACAAAACTCCCTGGATCTTTAAGCTTTGGTGGGATTCCTTTTTGGAGCACAGCACTACATTCCTCAGTGAGCAGCACAGTCTTCTTTTCCAGCCAACTCCTTTTCTTATTGATGAGCTCCTTTAACAACTTGGCATATAGAGTTATTTGCTCCAATACCTCAGCCAAGGGTATGTTGATCTCTAGCTTTTTGAAAGTCTCAAGGAATTTGTGGAAATGTTGATCCTTTGCTTCTTTTTGGAATCTCTGTGGATAAGGTAGTGGAGGTGTAAGACTCTTCTCCACTTGCTGCTATTTTGGATTTGGTTCTTCCATGATCTGCTTTCCCTTCTTTAAATTCTGTGGTTGGTTGTTCTCTTCTGTGAGCTTTTCTGGGACATTCTTGCTTGTTATGTCCTTGTTGTTAGCTCCATCTTTCTCTGTTGGTTCTTTGTCACTCTCCGTAAGTTTCTTGGTTGCCCCTTGGTTGCCATCCACCAATGTCTTTCCACTCCTTAATTGCACAGCTTTGCATTCTTCTTTTGGATTAGGAATGGTATCACTTGGTAGTGATCTTGAAGGTCTCTCAATAGAAATCTGCTTGGAGATTTGTCCAATCTGCCTTTCTAGGCTCTTCATGGAAGCTTCTTGGTTCTTTGTTGTCAATTCTTGGTTCTTCATCATCTTCTCCATGAGCATCTCCAGATTAGTAATCCTCTGAGAGTCTTGTGAGATTGGTTGGTTTTGGGGTGTTGATGGATGATGGTCAGTGTTTTGGTTAGTTGGTTGGTTATTGGGTGGATAATGGTTATAGTTGGGGTAATTATTTTGGGGTTTTCTGGAAAAGTTTTGGTTAGTTGGCTGTTGGTTGTGATTTTGGTTGTTTCTTGGAGTGTTTTGAGCTGAGTTTCTTTGCCATGGTTGTTGGTTTTGGTTGTGGTTGTCTCCCCACCTAAGTTTTGGGTGGTTCTTCCAAGATGGATTGTAGGTGTCACCATACACTTCATTTGATCCAGAATTTTGGTTGTTCATATAGTGCACTTGCTCTTGTTGCTGTTCTTCTTGGTTCTCTTCATTCTGCCCCCAAGGAGTTGATGGTTGGCTTGTGGCACTCACTGATGCAACCTGAAGGCTATCAATTCTCTTGGCCATTTGCTCAAATTGTTGCTGAATCTGATGCTGCATCACTTTGTGTTGAGCCAAAATTGTATCCACTCCTTCCAATTCTAACACTCCCTTCCTCTGTAATGGTTGGTGTTGCCTTTGGTGAGCAAAGAAGTATTGGTTGTTGGCCACCATATCAATGAGGTTTTGAGCTTCTTCTGCAGTTTTCATCAATTGCAATGATCCTCCTGCTGAGTGATCAAGTGCCTCTTGAGCCTTCAGAGTAAGTCCTTCATAGATGTTCTGCAGCTTGTCCCACTCAGTGAACATCTCTGGTGGATATTTCCTTAGCAGAGCCTTATATCTTTCCCATGCCTATATAAATTTTCAGCATCCATTTGAGTGAATGTCTGCACCTCAGTCTTCAATCTTATGATCCTTTGAGGGGGATAAAATTTGGCAAGAAACTTGCTCACCAAATCATCCCAAGTGTTGAAGCTCTCCTTTGGAAATGTTTCTAGACATTGAGTGGCTTTGTCCCTGAGAGAGAATGGGAACAACAGCAGCTTGTATATGTCAGGGTGCACTCCATTGCTCTTAACTGTGTCACAGATCCTCAAGAAAGTGGATAGATGTTGGTTCGGGTCCTCCAATGGTCCTCTTCCAAAAGAGCAGTTGTTTTGGACCAATGTGATGAGTTGTAGCTTTAGTTCAAAGTTGTTTGCATTGACATTAGGAGTAAGAATGCTACTCCCACAGTGTCTAGCATTTACAAATGTGTAGGAAGCCAGTACTCTTCTATGTTGTGGGTTATTGTTGGCCACTCTTCTGGTTGATTGAGATTTGATGGATCTCCTTCCATCTCTTGGAATTCCTCCTCAGATTCTTCCTCTCCAACAATGTTCTTCCCTCTTTCAGCTCTTCTTAATCTTTGAAGAGTTCTTTGGCCAATTTCAGAGAGAATAGGAGAAGATCTTCCTGTACCTGACATACAAACACACAACAAGAAACACACAGATCCAGAAAATCAGTGAAACTTCAATCTATTGCTAGAATGAAGTTTTAGTTAGTTTAAGCAAAAATTCAAACAGTTAGTGTGTTAGTCAAAAATTAAAGAAACAGAAAAGAAAAAATGCTTGATCTAGATCTCCACTTCACTTAATCATTGCCAATCTATTTCAATCCCCGGCAACGGCGCCAAAAACTTGACGTGTGGAAAACGATCCAACACAAAACTCACCGGCAAGTGTACCGGGTCGCATCAAGTAATAAAACTCACGGGAGTGAGGTCGATCCCACAGGGATTGAAGGATTGAGCAATTTTAGTTCAGTGGTTGATTTAGTCAAGCGAATCAAGTATTGGTTGAGTGATTTTGTATCCAACAGTAAGTAAATAGCAGAAAATGTAAAGGGAGAGGGAGGAATTGCAGAAATTAAAGAGAATTGAAAGTAAAGCTGCTGAATCTTAAAGAACAAGAAATTAAATGACTGAAACTTAAAGTGCAAGAAATGTAAATTGTAGTAACTTAAAGTGCAAGAAATATAAATTGCTTGAATGAAAAAAGGATTTGAGGACTGGGAATTCAGAATTTAAGGAAGGGAAATTAAATTGCAACAATTATCAAAGTAAGAAATGATTTGAATTCAACTAGATATCAAATAGAAAATAGAAATTAAATTGCAGGAGTGGTTCAACAGAAGAACCAAAAGGAAAATTGGATCTCAGGACTCCAGAGACTAGATAGCAAAGTCTAGATCTCAATTGCCTTCCTAGATCCAAGTTCACAAAGCAATTAAAGAGAAATTGAAGATTGAAGCAGCAAAAGAAATTGAATTCAACTCAATTATGCAGTAGGAAAATCAAAGAGATCTTGAATGGAGATTGAGACATAAATTCCTCAATTCTTCACACCCAAGACTCAAACAAGGAATGTAAAAAGTGCTCAAGCAAGAACAAGGAAGAAGAGAGATCAATTCTCCTTCCCAATTCTCTAAAATCTCAGTTCCAAGCTCTCAACGAAAAATCAAGTCTAAAGATGTGAAAATTCAAAAATACAAAAAGGTCCTAATAACATCAAACTATCTCCTATTTATACACTTTCTATTCTTGGATTTTGGAATTTGGATGGGCTTTTGATTTGGTGAAGAAATGAATTAAATTGGATTTTTAATCCAATTTTCAGCCCATGAGAAAGTAGCTTCCAGGAGGCTGCCCTGCCCTTGTGGAGGGCAGAGCAGGGAAATTGTGTGATGAAGCCTCGTGCGTGCGTGTATAGCATCAGGATGCTGCCCTGCCCTTGTGGAGGGCAGGGCAGTGTTGCCATGGTGCACCTTGCCTTGCTGCCCGTGCGTCCATTTTGCGCGCCAAGTGCTCAAGCCCGTGCCAATTTGTGCGCTGGCCATGCACCAAGAAATGCTGCCCTGCCCTTGTGGAGGGCAGGGCAATGTTGCCAATGGGTGAAGTTCCAAGTTCGAAACTCGGTGAAGGCACACGCTGCTCCTTTTTCCTTGGTTTTCTTGGCACCAAATTAACGCCTAGTTCCTTGCTTCCTCATGGTGCTGTGTTCGATTCTTGGAGATTGAAAACAAGCTAAGTTTTGCTTGTTTTCCTTGTATTTGAGCGCTACTCCTTTCCTCCTTGTTCTTGGGTTCGGAACCCATAGGAAACACTAGGAAGCAATTTCCTTTGAATTATTTTTCATGAAAGCCCGATATTGCTCTTGAGGAGGGCAGGGTAGAGTTTTTGCTTCCTTTGGTCCTTGGCATAGAATTGTGCTCCGCCCTTATTATGGGCAGGGCAGTGATGCTTTTAAGGCTTGGTTCATTATGCTGCTCTCCTGGAGGGCAATGTGCTCTTGTGGAGGGCAGTGTTTGCTTCTTCCTTCTATGTTGCACCACACTTCTCATCTCTTGGCCACACTTCCTAAGCCACGTTTTTCTTCTTTTCTTCCTTTCTTCACCTACAAGAAACCAAAACAACCAATCAAAGTATCTCTAAACTCATAAGGTTTATAATTCATTAAAAATCAATTAATTTTAGTTTAAACCTCATGATTTAGCATCAATTTAATGGTGGTTGTTTGATTTAAAGAAGTCATGCATTTTCATTCTAATTTACTTACTTAGGATGCAAGAAAGTGCATAAAGACTGGTAAAACAAGTGAAATTAGCTTGAAAAATGGGTATATGATGACTTGTCATCAATAGCCTGATGATGGTGCTTGGATGGCCAAGCCTACTTGATTTGCTTGTGCTTTCAGCTATCTTTTGAATAATGTCGGCTATGAGTTGTGCAAGGTTGATTTCACCTCCATGTAAAATGCAGTATGTCAAGAGTGCTCGCTTGATTGTGACCCATGAGGCATTTCCAGTAGGAAGGATAGATCTCCTTACTATCTCTTACCACCCCTTGGCCACAGGAGTGAGATTTATTCTTTTCAAGTGGCTTGGGACTCCTTTTGAATCTCTTTCCCAGTCTGTGCCTTCCATGCATATCCATTGTAAGATCTCATTGGGATTATTTTCCCTCTTCAATCTGGTCTCAAAACTAGGCTCTGCATAAGTTATAGTCCTCAACTTCAGAGCCCTTGTGATGGCTGCTGGACTGAAATCCACTTCAACTCCTCTGACATAACTCTTGTAGGAGATGCTGTCTTTGCTCTCTTTTACAACATTTGCATAAAATTCCCTGATCATGACTGCACTAATGTCGACGAGAGGACAACATAGAAGTTCCCACCTTTTTTCCTTAGTAATTTGCCTCATGATGGGGTATTCCCCATCCTTCATCTCAAGACCATTCTCATAAATAACATGCTTTGTCTTTATGAGCATGTGATATCTTCCTTGGTGGAATTGGGACCTAAATTCTCATGAATCATAAGATGGAGATTCGGTCACCATTGGTTCCTTTCCCAGCCTTCTTCCTGATCTTGAAGAGGCCATTAGATTTGGTGTGAGAAGAAGGGAAAAATGGGTTGTGTTTGGGATGGTGTTTGGCTTTGTTGTGATAGAAAGGGGAATTGTTGGCCTTATATCTTATGGCTTGTATGAATGTGTAAGCCATTTAGTACCAACGACTACTTATAGGACATGCTTTCAAGTTTTCTAACAAAACCACAATGAATGAGGAGGGTTCGTTGATGACCATGAAGGGTGAGGATTGAGTTGAACAACAAAGAGAACTCTTGGAATGAACAGTCTGCATGTCTTGGTGAAGCTTGACAAGGACTCTCTTCTCATTGTTTGCATGTATTTGGATTTCCAATGTTGCATGCATGCAGATTTCACTTTCCAAGAGGCACGCTTTTTTAGGCATGTGATCACTTGTCATAGCCGTGGCCCCTCTTCTTCTTGTCTTTATCTCTATCTCCTTTCCCTGATTAAATCAAAACAAGCTAGCCTTAGGATGTAATTGTACACGGTGGTAAGTGTGTTGCACTAAAGAAGAAAATGTTTTTGTTTCTTATTTATAAAGGATCAATTGTGTCCTTCAATAAGTGAGCCAAGGTTTGGTGAACACCAAACTTGTCCCTTGCTGAGAGATGACTGCAAAATGTAGATAATTTCTCACAATTGATACCTTTATCATAAGATGTAATTTTTCTATTATAGAGTTCTAAAATGTAATGATGCATGATCCATCTATATATGATCTTGATTTCATGAACAAGAAATGATCTTTTGAAAATTGTTACATATGCCGACACCAAACTTAGTGTTTGGTCATATGCTTGATGCCAGGGCATCTAGGCCAATTTCACTGACCTTTTCTTTATTGTTTTAGGGTAGTTTCATGCATTTTTCCTAGTGAATAAGGCAAGTTTTGGGTGAAAATACACTTACACCTTCATTTAAGCAACTATTGTGAAAATACACTTACACTTACGCCTGCGAAGCCATTCATAGCTTATGTTAAGAGCCACGTTAACTAAGTTAACGTGGTACTTAACGTAGAAAAAAAAAAGAGGACTCCACGTTAACGAGAAACATGAACTCCAATAACTTTTCTCCTCAACGTTAGTGGTAAAAGTGAATATCACTAACGTTGGAAAACTAGGCAATGCCCCACGTTAAGAGTCACGTTAACTTAGTTAACGTGAACTCTAACGTGGAAGAGGATCAACAACACCAACGTTAGTGACACTCACTTTTGTCACTAACGTTGGATCATTAGCATTGCCTACGTTAACTCTCACGTTAAGATTGTTAACGTGAAAGTTAACGTGGAGTTAGGTTCAAAGAACCAACGTTAGTGACACTCACTTTTGTCACTAACGTTGGGAGATGGCTTCATTACTACGTTAAGAGCCACGTTAACTTAGTTAACGTGGGTTCTAACGTAGGTACTAAAGGCAATTGGAGCGTTAGTGACAAAGGTGAGTGTCACTAACGCTCTCGAAGGTGATAGATACCCATGTTAAGAGCTACGTTAGCCAAGCTAACGTGAGATCTAACGTAGGGGCAAGAGGCAAGCAACGTTAATGGGAAAAGTGATTCCTATTAACGTTTGCAAAAAGGGGCACAAGCCAACGTTAATAGGAAAGGTGAGTCCCATTAACGTTGGCCAAGGATTGAGTAAGGAACGTTAGTAGTCACGTTAAGATTACTAACGTTGGAATTAACGTGGGTATATAAGGGTGGAACGTTAGTGGAAAAAGTGAATGCCACTTACGTTCTCGCACCCAAAATGTTACTCAACGTTAATCTCACTAAATGCCCAAGCCTAATTCATATTTCTCTGCAAGCTGGGCCCACTAAAGATGAGAATTACTTCAACTCAAGGTCCAGAGCCCACATCCAAGACTTGAAGAACTCACTAGAAGATCATGAGGAGTAGTATATATAGGAGTAGTTTTGAACTAGAGGGAAGCTTAGCACTTTTGGGAACTACTCTCTGCATATTTACTTTTCTGTACTTCTAGCATGGATTCTTCTTTTCTGCCATTTTTCATTCCTAGATCTATGAACAACTAAACCCCTTTCATTGGGTTAGGGAGCTCTGTTGTAATTTGATGGATCAATTATAGTTTTCATTCTTCTTCTTTTTTCTTTCCTCTTGATCTTACTAGAAAGCTTTCAATCTTAATTCAATTGGTTAGTTGTCTTGGAAAAGAAACTCTCCATAATTGGATCTCCTTTGTACCTTAGAAAAGGGATGAGGAAATCATGCTAGAAATGCTTTCTCATGTTGGACCAAATTGGGGTTTGGATGGATATTGTGACATTTAATCCTCCTAACACTTTGATTTGGAAATACATGTGGTATAATCAGTGACCACACTTTCATCTCTTCCCATGAGCAATTAAATCAAGGAATTGGGCAATTGTTCAAGCTTAGAGAGATTGGATTGCCAAGGAATTGGGATCCAATCACTTAAGATTGCCAAGGAGATTAATGAATGCATTGATTGAGGAAGAGATAAGAATGAACTTGATCCGGAGAATGCAACATCTCCTAAACCCAATGATCTCCCCATTTATGATATTACCCATTCTATTTACTTTCTGCCATTTAATTTCCTGCTCATTACCCTAACTTCCCATTTAAGATTCTACACTTTAATTTCTGTTATTTACTTTCCAGTCATTTAAATTTCTGCATCTCAATCTCAATTCTGTTTAGCTCAACTAGCATATTCTTCTAACTAAAGTTGCTTGACCAATCAATCCCTATGGGATTCGACCTCACTCTATTGTGAGTTTTACTTGACAACAATTCGGTATACTTGCCGAAGGGAAATTTGTTGAGAGACAAGTTTTCATGCATCAAGTTTATGGCGCCGTTGCCGGGGATTGATTTTGAATCAACAATGATTAAGTTAGAAGATCACTAGATTGAGCATTGTTTTTATTTTGTTATTCGTTTATTTTATTATTCAGTCAATTTACCTTAGTTCGTTTTTAATTTCTTCCTCATCCCCTATACCCTCTCTATTTTCTGTTCTCTTTTTCTTAGTTGATCATAATTCAGCTCACTAACCCACTAACTATTTGATAAATTGCATCACTCACACTAACAATCACTCTAACAAGAATAGTCTTCACTATATCTCCTGTTGTGCAATCTGTTTGTTTTATGACAGGGAGAAGAGAAGGAGTCTCAACATCCTTTGATTCAGAACCTGAAAGAACCCTTTGGAGACTAAGAAGGGAGGCAAGAGGAAAAAGGATTATTGGTGCTGAGGAAGAGGAAGAGTACTTTGAACCCAACATGGAAGAGAATTTGGAGAACAATCATGAAGAAGAAGCTCATAATCATGCCAGAGAAGGCCATGCAAACCGGGCTGGGCAAGAAAGAAGGGTCTTAGGATCCTATATCAATCCTAACCCAGGAAACTGTGGAAGTAGAATTCAGAAGCCCACCATACATACCAACAATTTCGAGCTAAAACCTCGGCTCATCACCCTTGTGCAGAATAATTGTTCATTTGGAGGAGGTGCTCAAGAAGATCCTAATCAACACTTGACCACCTTCTTGAGGATTTGTGACACAGTGAAGTCCAATGGAGTCCAACCGGATGTCTATAGGCTGCTCTTGTTCCCTTTTTTACCAAGGGACAAGGCATCCAAATGGCTTGAATCCTTCCCAAAGGAAAGCTTAACTAATTGGGAAGAAGTGGTGAACAAGTTTTTAGCAAGATTTTATCCTCCTCAAAGGATCAATAGGCTAAGAACTGAGGTGCAAACTTTTAGACAACAAGATGGTGAGACACTTTATGAAGCATGGGAGAGATTCAAAGACTTAACAAGGAGATACCCACTAGAGATGTTTAATGAGTGGGTTTAACTTCACATCTTCTATGAATGTCTTTCTTATGAGTCAAAGAAGGCTGTGGATCATTTATCAGAAGGGTCTTTAAACAAGAAGAAAACCATTGAAGAAGCCATAGATGTGATTGAAACAGTTGCTGAGAATGACTACTTCTATGCCTCCGAAAGAAGTAACACTAGAGGAGTAATAGAGCTGAACCACATGGATGCACTGTTAGCCCAAAACAAGATGATCACCAAGCAGCTAGCAGATCTTACCAAGAAGGTGGAAGAGAACCAAGTTGCAGCAACCATCACCTCATCACCAGTTCAAGAAGGAGTAAACATAGGAGAAGAAGGTGACTAGGAGCAAGCCAACTATGTGGGAAACTCACCTAGACAAGTCCATGATCCATACTCCAAAACTTACAACTCTGGATGGAGGAATCACCCCAACTTTGGACGGGGAAATCAACAAGACCAAGGGTAAGATCAGAGACGCCACAACTTCAACTCCAACAACAATGCTACTCATGAAAATACCTCACAGAGATATTACCAACATCTATCTAACCAACCTTCTCAACCACCTAATTTCAACCCACCATCATTAACAGATGATAGGCTTTCAAAGATTGAAGCTCTACTTGAAAACATATGCAAAGAAATTCAAGATAGCAAAGTTTTTCGGGAAGAAGTGCAATCTAACATGCAGAATCAAGATGCTGCCATTAAGAAACTGGAAACACAGATTGAATTCTTATTCAAGCAAACCCCTGGACACAATAATTGCAGCAATATTAACTCAATACCAAGGGAGGAATGTCAGGCCATCACCCTCAGAAGTGGGAAGGAAATGAAGGAGACCCACAAGAAATCACCAGAAAAGGAATTGGATGAAGAAAACAAGGGACATGAGGAAGCTCAAACTTCAATCCCCAAGTGACATCAAGAAAGAGAAGCGCCCAAGCCATACCTCTCAAAGGCCCCATATCCACAGCAACTGCAATTAAAAAAGAGGGGAGAGGATAACAAATTCTCAAGATTCTTGGAAATCTTTAAGAAACTACAAATAAACATACCCTTTGCTGAAGCAATCAAGCAAATGCCACTCTATGCCAAGTTCTTGAAGGAGTTGATGACCAAAAAGAGAAGCTGAAAGAACAATGAGACTGTGGTACTTACGGAAGAATGCAGCGCCATCATCCAACACAAATTGCCCTAAAAATTGAAGGATCCTGGGAGTTTCCAAATCCCTTGTATCATTGGAGAAATCACTGTGGAAAAGGCTTTATGTGATTTAGGAGCCAACATAAATCTAATGTCTCTAGCAATGATGAAAAAAATAAAGATTGAAGAAGCCAAACCAACAAGAATGGCCCTGTAACTAGCAGACAAATCATTCAAATTTCCCCATGGGATAGTAGAAGATTTGTTGGTAAAGGTGGGAGACTTCATTTTCCCAGCAGATTTCGTGATATTAGACATGGAGGAAGGAGCTAAGACTTCCATCATCCTGGGGAGGCCATTTTTAGCCACTGCCGGAGCCATTATTGATGTCCAAAACGGTGAACTTGTCCTCAGATTACACAAGGAGAAAATGACATTCAATGTGTTTAAGGCTATGAGGTACTCACACAACTCATTGGGAGAATATATGAGGTTGGACTCTGTAGAAGCTTTGGTATAAGAAACTCTTGAAGAAGAACTTGAAGCATCAACAGAAGAGGAGTTAGCAACAAGCGAAGAAGCTGCAGCCGCTGAAATACATGTTCAAGGTAGGCTAGAAGAGAAGGAAGAAAGAAAAGAAGTGCCCAAATTGGAGCTTAAAGCACTGCCAACCACTCTCAAGTATGCATACTTGGGAGAAAATAAAAGTTATCCAGTAATCATAAATTCAGCTCTCAGCCAAGAACAAGAGGAAGAATTGCTTCAAGTCTTACAAAGGCATAAGGATGCAATTGGATGGACACTTGCTGACTTGAAAGGAATCAGTTCAGCCATATGTATTCATAAGATACTCCTGGAAGAAGGTGCCACACCTTCCGTTCAGCCCCAAAGAAGGTTAAATCCAGCAATGAAGGAAGTAGTGCAGAAAGAAGTTATGAAGTTGAGGCAGGGAGGAGTAATTTATCCAATCTCAGATAGCCAATGGGTCAGTCCAGTTCAAATGGTTCCCAAGAAGGGAGGAATCACTGTAGTGCCCAACGAAATGAATGAGCTAATCCCTACAAGAACCATTACAGGCTGGAGAATGTGTATTGACTACAGGAAGCTTAATGAGGCCACAAGAAAAGATCATTTTCCACTTCCCTTCATGGATCAAATGTTGGAAAGACTTACGGGACATGCATATTATTGTTTTCTAGATGGTTATTCAGGATATAACCAAATAGTGGTTGATCCAAGAGACCAAGAGAAGACATCATTCACCTGCCCATATGGAGTGTTTGCTTATAGGCGCATGCCATTCGGGCTATGTAATGCACCCGCAACTTTCCAACGCTGCATGCTCTCCATCTTTTCAGATATGATAGAGAAGTTCATTGAAGTTTTCATGGATGACTTCTCAGTATTTGGAGATTCCTTCCCTAATTGCCTAAACCATCTTGCCTTGGTATTGAAAAGATGTCAAGAAACCAATTTAGTCTTGAACTGGGAAAAATGTCACTTCATGGTGACAGAGGGAATAGTTCTTGGCCATAAAGTTTCTAATCAAGGCATTGAGGTAGACAGAGCTAAGGTGGAGCTAATTGAAAAGTTACCTCTACCCAGTGATGTCAAGGCAATTAGGAGCTTTTTGGGACATGCTGGCTTCTACAGAAGGTTTATTAAAGATTTTTCAAAGATAGCCAAGCCCTTAAGCAATCTCCTGATATCTGATACACCATTTATTTTTTATGAGAAATGCATGCTAGCATTTGAAAACTTGAAAAAGAGGCTATCCTCAACTCCCATCATCACCCCACCTGATTGGAATCTACCATTCGAACTGATGTGTGATGCATCTGATTTCGCAGTTGGGGCAGTGTTGGGGCAGAGAAAAGAAAATTTGGTGCATGTCATATACTATGTCAGCAAGGTCCAAAATGATACTCAAAGGAATTATATTACTATTGAAAAGCAATTGCTGGCAATAGTGTTTGCATTTGACAAATTTATATCATATCTTATTGGCTCTAAAGTTATTGTTTTCACTGATCACACAGCACTCAAATATCTATTTGCTAAACAAGAATCAAAACCAAGACTAATCAGATGGATTTTATTGTTGCAGGAGTTCAACATTGAGATTAGAGACAAAAAGGGTGTGGAGAATAAAGTGGCAGACCATTTATCCAGAATCCCTTGTGAGAAGGGTGATGCCCATGATACAAGTGTAAATGAATTTTTTCCAGATGAGCAGCTAATGATGGTTCATAAAGCACCTTGGTTTGCGGATATTGCCAATTTTAAAGCAGCCGGTGACTTACCTCCTGGAATCAACAAATATCAAAGGAGGAAACTCATCAATGATGCCAAGTATTTCATATGGGATGAACCCTATCCCTTTAAGAAATGCTCAGATGGAATCCTTAGGAGGTGCATCTCAGAAGAAGAGGGACGAAAGGTCCTGTGGGGTTGCCATAGTGCTAGTTATGGAGGACACTTTGGAGGAGAAAGAACTGCCGCAAAGGTGCTGCAATGTGGGTTCTTTTGGCCCACTATTTTCAAGGATGCCAAGGAATTGGTGAGAAGTTGCAAGGAATGCCAAAGGGCTGGCAACCTACCCAAGAGAAATAAAATGCCACAGCAATATATTCTAGAACTTGAACTGTTTGATGTATGGGGAATTGATTTCATGGGACCATTCCCATCTTCATACTCAAACAGGTTTATCTTGGTGGCTGTAGAGTATGTATCTAAGTGGGTAGAGGCAGTGGCCACTCCAACTAATGACAATAAGGTAGTTATGAACTTTCTTCGAAGGAATATCTTCACCAGGTTTGGAGTCCCACGAGCCCTCATCAGTGACGGAGGGAGTCATTTTTACAATAGACCATTGGAAGCCCTACTCCTGCGATATGGGGTGAAGCATAAGGTTACCACACCTTATCATCCCCAAATAAGTGGGCAAACAGAGATATCTAACCGAGAGTTAAAAAGGATTCTGGAAAAGACTGTGGGAAAATCAAGAAGGGATTGGGCAAAGAAGCTAGATGATGCCCTTTGGGCATACAGGACAGCCTTTAAAACACCAATTGGGATGTCCCCATATTAACTGGTGTATGGTAAGGCTTGTCACTTGCCATTAGAGCTAGAACACAAGGCTTCCTGAGCCCATAAAACACTGAACCTAGATAGCACCGCTGCTAGTGAAAAAAGGGTCCTGCAGCTTCAATAATTGGAAGAATTCAGATCTCAAGCATACAAAAACACCAAGATCTATAATGAAAAAGCAAAAAGGAGACATGATCTCAACTTGGTACCTAGAAGTTTCGAAGAAGGGAAACATGTACTTCTCTACAACTCTAGATTGAAACTCTTTCCTGGGAAACTCAAATCAAGATGGTCCAGATCCTTTCTAGTCACAAAAGTCTCACCCTATGGACACATAGAAGTAATGGAAGAAGGCTGAAAGAGAAGATTCACTGTGAACGGACAAAGACTCAAACATTACTTAGGCAGCATAGGGGAGACTCCCAAACAGAAGTATAACCTCAACTAAGGAAAGAATCGCCGAGCTAGCGACGCTAAAAAAGGGCTTTGTTGGGAGGCAACCCAACCTGAGGTAATTCTCTTCTCATAAGTCTTTCAATAAAAAAAATTTTCAAGTTAAATTCTCTATAGTGTGAGGAGCTAATTTTGGTGTTACACACCCAACAATAATTCAAGGGTGAATATAGGGCTCTAAGTTTGGTGTTTCACCAAAATTCCAGATGAAGAGTACAGTGCAACCCTTAGTGATGAAGCATTCCTCTAGCAATTAGAAAACTTACTTGACAGAGGCTTAACCTCTAAAACATAGATTATCTTTTTAGCCCATAGTTATTCTTAATAAAAAGCACACAAGGTTCTTACATGCATCCAAATTGTCAAGTAAGAAAAGAACTAAGTTTGGTGTTCACACACCAAGTTAAGTTCTGAAGTCCACGAGCACACAGGCATGCTGACCCTTTTCCAAGTGCTTGGAGAACAAGCAACTTTCAATAGTGTTACAGGAAATTAATCAATCTCAGAGAATGAGCAAGCCAACAAGTGAAAGGTGGTGAAGTTCCTTCTTAGTTTACTTTCTTTTTCAAAAGCTCTAAATAAGGAAAATCATGTATGAAGTAGAGCATGCTTCCATGGTAGCTTAGGATTTTCAATTATGCATTTAATTCTCTTTTCTTAGGTCTATGTTATTGAGCCTAATGTCTTGAATGCTCACTTTCACCTTTCTTACTTGTATGCTTGTCTCTTTAAGTTAATCAAAAAGAAAATGTTATGGAAAGAACGAGAGTGGAGTCATTTTGTGAAGTGCATTTTGAATGTTTGTGGTAGGTTGATTAGTAAGCTAAGTTGGTTCACCAAGAAAGGAAAGAAAGCAACTATCCATCCTATGTCCTATGTTTGAGACACATTCTATGAGTGAGGTCGATCCCACAGGGATTGAAGGATTGAGCAATTTTAGTTTAGTGGTTGATTTAGTCAAGTGAATCAAGTATTGGTTGAGTGATTTGTAGCAGACAGAAGGTAAATTACAAGAAATGTAAAGGGAGAGGGATGAATTGCAGAAATTAAAGAGAATAGAAAGTAAAGGTGCTGAATCTTAAAGAACAAGAAATTAAATGATTGAAACTTAAAGTGCAAGAAATGTAAATTGCGGTAACATAGAGTGCAAGAAATATAAATTGCTTGAATGATAAAGGGATTGAGGGACTGGGATTGCAGAATTTAAACAAACAAAAGTAAATTGCATTAAACAGAAGAGTAGAAGATGAATTGAATTGAAAAAGATCTCAAAAAGTAAGGATAGAATGCTTTGAAACATAAAACAGAAAATGACTTGTGCTTAATTGTAGCAAATTAAAAGATGGTTGAAGATCTCAGGAGTGGAAGAGACTAGAAAGCAAGACTAGATCTCAAATCCTTCCTTGATCCGAAGTCACAAAGCAATTAAAGAGAAATTGAAGATTGAAGTAGTAAGAGAAATTGAATTCAACTCAATTCTGCAGTAGGAGAATCAAAGAGATCTTAAATGGAGATTGAGACAGAAGTTCCTCAATTCTACACACTTAAGACTCAAACAAAACCCAGTAAAGAAAACAAAAAGATCAGAAGAAGAAGAAGTGAATTCTCTCTTCCAATTCTCAAGCCAATTGCAGAAAACTGAAAATGAAAAGTGAAAACCAGAAGTTCAAAAGCAGAAAATGAAAAGTGAGCTCTCAAGTTGACAAAAGATGAAAATTAAAAATGAAATTCAGTTCCCTTCTAATCCTAGCTAACACCTATTTATACACTTTCTATTTTAGATTTAAGACTTTTGAGTGGGCTTGAAAGATGGGTGAAGAATTGAATTAAATTGGATTTTTAAGTGAATTTCAGCCCATGTTGCTCCCAGGAGGCTGCTCTGCTCTTGTGGAGAGCAGAGCAGTGAAGCTTTGTGTGGGGATCCAAGTTGCGTGCCAAGGCTTGGAGAAGCAACAGGGGACTGCCCTGCTCTTGTGGAGAGGGGAGCAGTGTGCGTCTTGTGCGCGCCTTGCCTCCCTGCCCGTGCTGTCATGCGCGCGCCTTGCTTCTGGCCGTGTCATGATGCGCGCCCAAGCTCCCTTGTGTACGCCAAGGATGCCTGTGTCATGCACCAAGGAGTAGCTCTTTGCTCTCATTGTGAGCAGCACAAAGCTTTCCTTGTTCTTGGGTGAGGTCCCAAGTTCGAAACCTTGGGGAAGCATGCGCTAGGCTTTTTCTTCTTGGCACCTGAATCACGCATAAGGCTTGGCTTCCTAGAGACCCTTGGTTCGAGACTTGGTGGAGGAAGTTGCTGCATTTTTTCCTTGGTTTCCTTGGCACCAAAGTAGCGCCTAGGTCTTTACTTCCTTGGAGGTCTTGTGTTCGAACCTTGGAGGTTGAAAATAAGCCAATTTGGGCTTATTTTCCTTGTATTTGAGCGCTGCCCACTTCCCTTTAGGTGCTTGGTTCGAATCCTTGGGGTGGCATTTGGCAAACATTTCCTTGGATTTATTTGCGAGTGAAGCCCGATAATGCTCTCAAGGAGAGCAGAGCAATGTTTTGCTCTTCCTTGTTTCTTGGCTTAAGTTTGTGCTCCGCTCTCAAGGGAGGGCAGAGCATTGAAGCTTTGCATGCTTGGTTCATTGTTGTGCTCCCTTGGAGAGCATTGTGCTCTTGGGGAGAGCAGTGTGCTTCCTCCTTCCATGCGCCACGCTTCCTCATTTTCTTTGCCACACTTTCTTCTTCATTGAGTCACGCTTCTTAAGCCACACTTTCTTATTTTCTTCTTTTCTTCGCCTACAAATAGTCAAAACAACCAATCAAAGTATCACCAAATTCACAAGATTCATAATTCATTCAAATATAAATTAAATTTAGCTTGAACCTCATGATTTAGCATCAATTAAAGGGTGGTTGATTGATTCAAATTAACCATGCAATTCCACTCTAAATTACTTACTTATAATGCAAGAAAGTGCATAAAAACTTGTGAAACAAGTGAAATTAGCTTGAAAAATAGGCATATGATGACTTGTCATTAGATATGGAGATGGTGTATATTGAGGTGGTGGTTCTGGGTATGGTTCATATGGTGGTTGGTGTGGTGAATAAGGATTGGGGTCCTATGGAGGTGAATGGTGGAAAGGGGCTTGTGAGTGTGGTGGTTCAAAGCTATGTTAAGGAGGTGGTTCATTGGCATATGATGGGGCTTGTTGGTAACTACAAGGGGGTCCACCATATCTATCATTTAGGTATGCATTGTAGAATGGTCTTCATTCATGATATCTTGGAAGGTGTTGTTGCCTAAAGGGTTGATCAGATCCTCTTGGCTCCGTCCATCTTTGATTGCTTTGACCTTGATGCATATTACTGTTATAGCTTCCTCTTCCTGCAACATAGTTGTAACCAGACTCATAGCCAAAGGGGTGAGAGTTTATAGTAGTAGGAGAGAATAAAAACAAAAACTAACAAAAAGAAAATATTTTGAAAAAGATATAATTTTTGAAAAAATAAGATAAGATATTTTTAAAAAAATAAGATAAGATATATATATATTTTTTGAAAAATATTTACAATAACCAATAATAAGGCACACGTTTGCAATTCCTCGGCAACGGCGCCATTTATGACGTTAGGATTTTTGCTAGTAAAGAATTTTGTAAAAATATAGTCGCGTTGTGAGTATAGATTCTAAACCAACAGAAAATCCCTTCGTACAAACGTTTTGGTTGTCACAAGTAACAAACCCCTTATGAATTGATAACCGAAGTATTTAAACCTCGGGTCGTCTTCTCAAGGAATTGCAGGGAGGTGTGTTTTATTATTTGTTATGGAAAACAGTGTTTTTAGGGTTTGAAAAGGTTTTGAACAAGAGAAAGGGATTGTAGGGAATTAATAAATTAATAACTAATAAAACTCTTGGCAACGTATGAAAACTGGAAGTCCTATCCCAGTTATCCTTATCAATTGTGATGAGAATTGGATTTTTCCCAGCCCAGAAGTCACTCCCAGTGCTTTCTGGTCCGTACAGGTCGCGGCAAGGTGACGCGGAGGCGTCGTCCACGCGTTTGCGTGGATTGAAGTTCGCAGATGTGATGCGGGCGCGTCATCCATGCGTTCGCGTCACCTAACTTTGGGGCAGCTATTACAAATTATATATCGTTGAGAAGCCCCGGATGTTAGCTTTCCAATGCAACTAGAACCGCGTCATTTAGACCTCTGTAGCTCAAGTTATGACCATTTGAGTGCGAAGAGGTCAGGCTGGACAGCTTAGCAGTTTCTTCAACTTCTTGTATTCCTTCCACTTTTTCATGCTTCCTTTCCATTTTCTAAGTCATTCCTGCCCTGCAATCCCTAAAATCACTTAACACACATATCAAGGCATCAAATGATAACAAGAGAGAATTTAAATAAAAGAAAATAAAAGGCAAAGAAGCATGTTTTCAATCATAGCACAAAATCAGGAAGGAGAGTAAAACCATGCAAATCATATGAATAAGTGTTTGAAAGATTGATAAAATCCACTCAATTAAGCACAAGATAAACTATAAAATAGTGGTTTATCGGTCGCCTAGAGTGATCCACTATAGTGAAGAAGCCAACTCACAACTTCAAAGGGAAGAGCTCGACCTACTGCCCGAAGTCCGAGAAAGAGCTCGGATAAGGGAAGAAGCATTAAAATGACGAATGGCTTCCAGATACAATCAAAAGGTAATACAGTGGGCCTTTGCTGAGGATGACCTCATTCTAATCTGAAACGACATCGGAACAACTCGACCTGGAGAAGAAAAGCTGGCAGCAAACTAGAAAGGACCCTACCGAGTCATAGAGGTGCTGGGGAAGGGTTACTACAGGCTTTCTGAACTCGACAAGCGAGAGCTTCCTAGGTCATGGCACACCTGTAACCTAAGAAGGTACTATAGTTAGGGATGATGAAGGATCTTGGGACAAGGCGCACTCTTTTTCCTGAAAAGGTTTTTTAATGAGGTGCCAAGCCAAGACCTACAAATCACCCGACTTAGGGAACTAACCTACAAATGCTCAAGCCGCATTACTCTGAAACATTCATCGTCCAATTATAAAGCTACAGATCGACAGAAAGTGAAAGTCAAATTCACTGCGCAATCGCAATAAAGACCAAAGATGAAAACCAAATTCATAAAAAGGTCGACCAAACGAGGGTGAAAACCTAATCTCTAAAAAATCAGCAAAGATAAAAACAGAATAATGCAAGAAGTTATAGAAAGTAATCCATAGAAAGGACCTGACGAGGTCCTAATAAAATGGATTGCTCTAAAATAACTTAAAGACTGGCCGGTACAAAAAGTCGGACCAGCCACAATAACCGAAGTTATAAGTAAAGCCCTGGAAAGAGGTCTGGCCAACCCTATAAAAGAGGATTACTATAACTTAGAAGAGCCCGACATGATGAAGTCGGACTCATACGAAAAAGTTACAAAGGTAATCCCTGAAAGAGACCTGAACAAGGTCCAAGAAAGAGGATTACCAAGTAACTCGACAGGGCCCGACATGACGAAGTCGGCCCAAAAATATAAAGTTACAAAGGTAATCCCTGAAAGAGACCTGAACAAAGGTCCAAGAAAGAGGATTACCAAGTAACTCGACAGGGCCCGACATGACGAAGTCGGCCCAAAAATATAAAGTTACAAAGGTAATCCCTGAAAGAGACCTGAACAAGGTCCAAGAAAGAGGATTACCAAGTAACTCAACAGGACCCGACATGACGAAGTTGGCCCAAAAATATAAAGTTACAAAGGTAATCCCTAAAGGAGACCTGAACAAGGTCAAAGATAGAGGATGACCAAGTAACTCGACAGGGCCCGACATGACGAAGTCGGCCCAAAGTATATAAGTTATAAAAGTAACCCCTGAAAGAGACCTAAATGAGGTCCAAAAAAGAGGGTTACAAACAAACAACTCGGACAAAAACCGAGTTGAAGAAATCGGTAATCTCAGCATTATAATTCCTAACGAAGACCTGAACAAAGTTCAAATTGTTGAAAGCAACGTCAGGCATAGGAATCAAGCCAATCATGTCAGACAAAGTCCCAACACTCTCAAAGCCTACGAAGGTACCAAGACAAGCACAGACAGATATGATATGAAAACAAAAGTTATAATAATAGCTAGCATCGTAGGCCACCAAGTTTAGCCCACAAAGCCTGGAAACTACTTTGTTTATCAGAATAAAGTTGCAAAACCAGCAACTAGAAAAGTGTCAAAACATCATTTACAAAATAAAGAGTTTTAAAATCCCACAAGCCGAGCTATCTACAACGAGCAAGAAGAAAATTCAGTTAACATCCAAAGGCTTCTCAGCAGCATCAACTCGGGGTGAAGGAGGACGAGTCTGAAGAGGCACCGCATCCACCGTCCCATCATCCCGGTTCGAGATTTGGCAATCCGGTTCCCCCTCTAGGTGATTGATCTCAGCAGTGGAAGTCGGAAAATTCGTCGCAACAGAAGTCTCGGTAGCGGGCAATGGAGGACGATCATCGTCATCATCATCAGGATCGTCAGGGATAATCTTACCATCCCTAACAATATTATCCAGACTAAAAAGGGAAAGGTCGATATCTGGCGCAAGAACTCAAACTTGCTCCTTCAGATTCTCAAAAGCAGAAGTCACACTGCCTACAAGATGACTTTGAAGATCGGTATAATCGGCCCGGACAGATTCCAAGCTACCTCTGAGCTCCATCATCTCTCTATAAGTAGTAACATAGCTATCCTTATATTTTAACGCCGTTCCTCGGCCAGTTCCACAGCAACCGCCAGACCAATAGCCCGAGCCTTTTCCCCCTTCAACTCCTTTTCTAGCTCGGCCACTTTCACCTCTAGATCCTCCTTCAAACCCTTAATTCGGTCAAACTTTGATTTGGCCTCCTCCATAAAGGCCTTGGTAGCATGGATAGGAAGATCTTGAGCAGTCCGGTATAAAGTTGTTCCCATGTGTGCCAGTGTAATACCACTCCGAGTAATGAAATCTAAATGACGAAGGATGGATGCATCGCCAGTAGGCATGACACCATAGGGAGCAATCTGTTGATCCACAAACTCAACAGCATCAAAGTCAGGAGCACCAAGATTAAAAGGCTCAACAGTGCGAGGTCTTTTTGGAGGAGTAGCGGCGGAAGGAAAGGAGTTACCAGCAGAAGCTTGTGAAGGATCAATCAAATGAACTCGAGGAGTGGGGATAACCTTCCTCAGCCCAAGAGAACTTGTAACCAAAGGCTTAGACGAAACCTGAGAAGATCCCTCCCCGGCCGCCTTGGCTGAGGCATTTTGAGCTGCAGTAGCCTTCCTTGCACTCTTAAAAGCCTTCATGGATTCATTGTTCTTAATCATATCTGCAAACAAACATCACAGCAGGAAACCAAACTACGAGTCAGAAAAAGATCTCTCAAGAGACAAACTCGACAAAACGATAAGCAAAACCAATAGAAAAATTGACCACTACCCAGCTCAGCTCGGAGGAGAGAGGGGTTAGGTAAAAAATTCTTTGTGTCGAGATGAGGAGGCTCCCCCCAGTTTTCTTCTAGCACAGTCACAAAAGCATGTTCATCCTTATCTAACATCTCCCACGAGTATCTCGATACCACTACATTCTTTTGCCATTCTAAAAGAAAGGTGGGCTCATCATTTTCATCCAGAAAAAAGGGCCGAGCTCCTTCAACAGCTCGAACCCTAAAAAAGTAATTTTTGAAATCGCGAAAAGACTCATCAAACGTGGAGAAAACCTTTTTCCCCTGGGAAGCTTGGAAAGAAACCCAAGCGGCTTTCTTCTTCACTACACCAGGCTTTGTCAAAACGAAAAGATAAAAGAAGAGAGATTGCGAAGCAGGGATGCCAAACTCACGACACAGCAGCTGAAATATTTTTATAAAACCCCAGGAATTGGGGTGAAGTTGGGATGGAGCTATATTACAGGACCATAATAGGTTGGTCTCAAAGGGGGTAAAAGGGAGACTAATATTCATTTGACTAAAAAAGAAGTCATAGGCATAGAAAAAGGGGCGCTCTCCAGTAATCCGGGTAGAAAAGCCAACCCTTTCGTCAGAAGTTGGAGATACGAGCTCATAATTCTTCTCATCACTACCGTTGCCACAAATCCTATGAAACTGCCTAAGTTGCTGACAAAACTCTGAGTCAACCAATGAGACGCATAAGAGGACCATAGAATCCACCCAATCAGCCATGCCCTCAGGGACCAAGGAAGATGTCTCAACAATATTTTTGCGAGAAGACATGGTTAACTAGTCCTACAAGAAGAAAAGAAGATTGGATTACTTAAAAACATCTCGGAACACTAATCAAACAACTCGGGCATAAACGGAGACAACTCGAAAAGCCAAAGCATATAGGTGTCAAGAAGCCAGGAAAAGCAACAAAAGAAAACCCCAGGACCCAGTCCAGAAAGTTCCAGGGGCATCCTTTGGAGGCTGAATAAGGACTCAAGGAAGTCTACAAGCCTACATCTCTACACGTCCCAACAAGAAGACAAAATCTCCATTTCAACAAGAGGGACACTTGGGAAGGCCATAAACCAAATAAAGTTATCAAAATAAGCCGCCTCTCAAAATTACGACTTCAGTCTACCCAATAGCAAGAACATGCCAAGCGGAAAAACTGTCAAAGGCACAATCTTTTCTTCAAAATCAAACAAGCCACTTATACAGAAATAGGCAACAACATGCAAAACCCTAGAAGCTTCAACCATTCAGGAAACGCCGGAAAAGAAGAAACCATAAATCACAGTAACAAAAAGCGTAGAAATGCAAAAAGGTTCAAACTTTCCAAAATATTACTCAAGTTAAAACCCAACCGTACCAAGAAAACAAAACAATGCAAGCAAAAAAGAAGATGAACCAACCTGAAGAAAGGAAAAGCGTACAGAGGGAAGATTGAAGACGAAGCTGTCGTCGAAAACAAAGAGGGCACCTACGATCACCAAGCAACGTCGCAAAGAGAAGACGCGAAAGGGCGGAACAACAGGCTAAAACAGAAAAATGAGAAAGAAAAGGGGAAGTTACAGAGAAGAGGAAAAACTGTTTCTGGGTGTAAAGTTCAAAATAAAAGAAAAGAAACGCGGCATTGAAAACACATTAATGAGGGCATTAAAACCCTCGTGGGTTCCCAAGGCTAGGATGCTAATACAAAAGCGCGCGCTCTTAGAGGAAACAAAACGTTCCGCATTCAAAAAGGAACCCTACAAGGATAAAGTTGACTAAATGCTCAAGTTCGGCTTCACCCGAGAAGGTTCGAAGACCTAAAAACTAAGGCTCGACCTCCAAGTAAAGACCGAGCACGAGCAGGGGCACTGTTCATACCCAAGGTCGAGTTATCCGACCTGGGATGTTCTACAGACAAGCGACTGATGCGCGTGCATCATTGCCTACTTTTAGTAGTCATTTCAGTAGATTTCTGTTTAGTTTTCATACAAATATTGCCAATATATAAGTAATAGCATGAAAAATCTCTGCATGAAACAAAATCTCAAGCATAGGTGAATTTTAGCTAATATACAGGGTAAATATGATAAAATAGATCACACTAAGTGATGTTTTGATTTTGAGTATTATTAGCACACTTAGTATATAAAGATCATCTTGCATGTTACCTTGATGCACTTTGTTTGTTTGATTTCAGGCCAAAAGAAGCAAAGAAGAGCCACGTTAGTGGCTACGTTAGTGCCACTAACGTGGGCACTAACGTGGAAAGAAGGAAAGTTGGAACGTTAGTGGGAACATTAATGGCATCAACTTTAAAGAAGGAGCAGCGTTAGTGGCAAAAGTGAGTGCCAATAACGCTAGCGAAGGTGCAAGAAGACCCACGTTAGTCTCCATGTTAGTTACATTAACGTAAGAACTAACGTTGAAGGAAAGAGAAAAGCCAACGTTAGTGGAAAAAGTAAGTGCCACTAACGTTTGCGAAGCAAAAAGACCCACGTTAACTACATTAACGTGGGAACTAACGTGGAAGGAAAGGGAAAAGCCAATGTTAGTGGAAAAAGTGAGTGCCACTAACGTTTGCGAAGCAAAAAGACCCACGTTAATGGCCACGTTAACTACATTAACGTGGTAGTTAACGTGGGCAAAAGTCTCACCTGGCAGCCTGACCATGCCTTTTTCAAACAAGAATAACTTGAGCCACAAAGCTCCAAATGAGGTGATTCCAGTGGCATTGGAAAGTAGGATTCCAGAGCCTTTCACGCATATGTGGCACTACATGGTGGACACTAAATTTGAGGGAGAGAACCTACCCCGAATGTGCAAAGATGAACATGGTATCAACCTGTAGTAAGGCCAGCTGACCTCTTCACCTTCCAAGAAGTGTAACTCGAGTTGTAGAGCTCTAAATGATGCGCTTCCAAAGACGTTAGAAAGTAAACATCCAGAGCTTTCCAACAATATATAATAGTATGGGGTAGACATTAAGTTTGAACTCTAGAACCTGGCAATAATGAAGCCCTGATCGCTAGCGTTATTGTGACTCACTTTTTCCAGTAATGCTACCGACTATGCTAACATTCAAAGGATCATAACATGAGTTCTAGAAATCCAATTGAGGTGATTCCAGTTGTGTTAGAAAGCTAACATTCAGAGCTTTCCAAAGATATATAATAGTCTATAGTGGGTATGAAATTGGAGCACAAACAAGAGGCATCTTTTAATCCCCAAAAACACCAACTGGGTAGCAAGTGCAACGTTAGCCACAATAACTTTAGCACTAACGCCACACTTGTAGCGTTAGTGTGGCTAACGGCAGCATGAATGCTAGGCACCTGAACCTCAACTTGGTTCACTTCTCTCTCAAGTCCACTTCAATGCTCAAGCAAGCAAGCCCACAATTGTCAACCAATCAAGGCCATAAGAAGCATCTAGAATAGGAATTTTCATTTTTTTTTAATTTGCTTTTAATTTTGTAATTTAGGAGAGCCTATATAAAGGCCTTAGTCTTTACATTCAAGAGGGGGGAACGGAGAATTGAAGGAAGGGGGAGAGAGTGAAGACCAATTCGAACTTCTGTGAATTGGCACACTCCAAGGGGAGTGGGTCTTCGGACCCCTCCCCTCAACCACTCTTCTTCCTTTTCTCTTCTTTTCTTCCTTAGGAGTAGTTTCTTTTCTTTGTACTTTTCATTTATGAATTTGGAAGTTTCATTTTCAGTTTTAATCTTCATCTTTACTTTTCTGCACTTTCTTTCTTTTCTATTTTGGTAGAGCAATGACCAACTAACTCTTTCCATTGGGTTAGAGAGCTCTATTGTGATTCAATGGTTCAATTGTAGTTCTTATTCTTCTTCTTCTTTCTTTTTTCTTAATTTTACTAGAGAGCTTTCGATCTTCATCCAATTGGGTAATTGTCTCGGAAGAGAAATTGCTCATACTTGGATCTCCTCTGAGCCTTGGAAAAGGGATGAGGAGATCATGCTAGAAATGCTCTCTCACATTGGATTAGGTTGGGGGTGATGACAAGTCATCATATACCCATTTTTCAAGCTAATTTCACTTGTTTTATTAGTCTTTATGCACTTTCTTGCATCCTAAGTAAGTGATTTGGAATGAAAATGCATAACTTCTTTAAATCAAGCAAATACCATTAAATTGATGCTAACTCATGAGGTTTAAGCTAAATTTAATTGATTTTTAATTGATTTATAAGCCTTGTGAATTTAGTGATACTTTGAGTGGTTGTTTTGATTATTTAAAGGTGAAGAAAAGAAGAAAAGAGGAAGCGTGGCTTAAGAAAACGTGGCCCAAGAGAGAAGAAGTGTGGCGCATAGAAGGAGGAAGCAAACATTGCCCTCCACAAGGGCACACTGCCCTCCAGGAGAGCAACATATTGAACCAAGCCTTGAAAAGCAACATTGCCCTGCCCCACAACAAGGGCGGAGCACAATTTGATGCCAAGGACCAAAGGAAGCAAAACCTCTGCCCTGCCCTCCTCAAGAGCAATATCGGGCTCCAATCAAGAATAATTCAAAGGAAATTGCTTCCTAGTGCTTCCTATGGGTTTCGAACCCAAGGACAAGGAGGGAAGAAGTAGTGTTCAAACAAAAAGAAAACAAGCTTGCTTTCATTCTCCATGAATCGAACATGGCACCATGAGGAAATAAGGAACTAGGCGTGACTTTGGTGCCAAGAAAACCAAGGAAAAGAAGCAGCGTGCGCCTCCACCAAGTTTCGAACTTGGAACTTCACTTTTGGAAACATTGCCCAGTCCTCCGCGAGGGCAGGGCAGCATTTTGTGGTGCACAGCCAGCGCACCAGATTGGCACGCACCAAGGACTCTCGGCAGCAGCAGCACGCACGGGCAGCAGAATCTGGCGCACCAAAAAAACTCTGCCCTGCCCTCCACAAGGGCAGGGCAGCATCCTGCAGCACCACACACACCAACACACACGCACAAGGCCGCACGCACATTTTCCTGCCCTGCCCTCCACAAGGGCAGGGCAGCCTCCTGGAAGCCAATTTTTCATGCGCTAAAAATTGAATTAAAAATCCAATTTAATTCATTTCTTCACCAAATCAAAAGCCCATCCAAATCCCAAGATCCAAGAATAGAAAGTGTATAAATAGGAGATAGTTTGATGTAATTAGGACCTTTTCTTGGAGCTTTGAATCTTTACTTTTATTTTTTAACTTTTGAACCTTCTCTTGGAGACTTCACGGAGATTTTAGAGAATTGGGGAGGAGAATTGATCTCTCTTCTTCCTCATTCTTGCTTGAGCATTTTCTACTTTTCTTGTTTGAGTCTTGGGTGTGAAGAATTGAGGAATTTCTGTCTCAATCTCCATTCAAGATCTCTTTAATTCCTCTTCTGCATAATTGAGTTTAATTACATTTCCTTTACTGTTTCTTCTTTAATTTCTTGTTAATTGCTTTGTGAACTTGGATCTGGGAAGGCAATTGAGATCTAGGCTTTGCTATCTAGTCTCTGGAGTCCTGAGATCCCATTTTCCTTTTTGGTTCTTCTGTGAACCCCTGCTGCAAGTTAATTTCCAATTCTGTTTGAGATCTAGTCTATTTCAATTCATCTCTTGTTTAGTTAATTGTTGCAATTTAATTTCCCTTGTTTGAATTCTGAATTCCCAGTCCTCAATTCCCTTTTTCCATTCAAGCAATTTACATTCCTTGCACTTTAAGTTTCAGTCATTTAATTTCTTGTTCTTTAAGATTCAACATCTTTTACTTTCCTGCTCTTTAATTTACTACAATTCTCCCCTCTCCCTTTACATCCCAAGCAATTTAGTTTCTGTTAATGATAAACCACTCAACCAATACTTGATTCGCTTGACTAAATCAACCACTAAACTAAAATTGCTCCATCCTTCAATCCCTGTGGGATCGACCTCACTCCCGTGAGTTTTATTACTTGATGCGACCCGGTACACTTGCCGGTGAGTTTTGTGTTGGATCATTTTCCACACATCAAGTTTTTGGCGGCGTTGCCGGGGATTGAATTAGATTGACAATGATTAAGTAAGGTGGTGGTCTAGATTAAGCATTTTTTTCTTTTTAACTAAGCACATTAACTGTTTGACACATTGTGTCACCTAACCCTCTAACCACATTCTAGCATTAGAATGTCCATGTTTCATTTGGTTTGTTTGTGATTCTTGCAAGTCATGGAGGCTGAGGTGCGTGAAGAGGGAGTGAGCAACAATACCCAGCCTGCAAGAAGGGTGTTGGCCTCTTACACTATCCCCAATGCAAGAAACTGCGGGAGTAGCATACTCACTCCCAATGTTCATGCAAATAATTTTGAGTTGAAGCCTCAACTTATCACTTTGGTGCAGAACAATTGCTCCTATGGAGGAAGTCCACTTGAAGATCCAAACCAACACTTATCCATCTTCCTCAGGATTTGTGAAACTGTCAAAACAAGTGGTGTGCATCCAGACATCTACAAGCTACTGCTGTTTCCATTCTCTCTGAAGGGTAAGGCCACTCAATGGCTAGAGACATTTCCCAAAGAAAGCATCAATAATTGGGAAGACTTAGTGAGCAAATTCCTAGCCAAGTTCTATCCTCCCCAAAGGATTATCAAGCTGAAAACAGAGGTGCAAACATTCATTCAAATGGATGGAGAGTCGCTGTATGATGCCTGGGAGAGATACAAGGCTTTAATCAGGAAATGTCCCCCAGAAATGTTTAGTGAGTGGGATAGACTCCAAAACTTCTATGAAGGATTGACCCAGAAAGCTCAAGAAGCATTAGATCATTCAGCAGGAGGCTCATTGCAGCTAATGAAGACAACAGAGGAAGCCCAAAACCTCATAGAGATGGTGGCAAACAATCAATATTTCTTTGCTCATCAAAGACAATGCCAACCAGCCCAGAGAAGGGATGTGCTGGAGCTTGAAGGTGTTGATGTTCTCTTGGCACAAAACAAACAGATGCATCAACAACTTCAGCAACAAATAGAAATGATGGCCAAGAAAATTGATGGACTACAAGGTGTTGCAGTAAGCACACAACGCCAATCTCAAACCTCACATGGGTGGAATCAATCTGAAGAAAGTTTTGGGACATTCAACTTTGAGCAACAAAGCCCTGAGCAGGTGCAATGCATGAACAACACTTCAAGTTCATTTCAACACAATTTTCATGGTGATGCGCACAAGACACCCTGGAAGACTCATTCTAATTCAAGGTGGGGTGAGCATCAAAATCAAGGACAAAGGGACTTCAACTCTAGCAGCCTCAGTAACACAAGCAACCATAACCATTCATTCAATAATACTAACCAATTCAAAAATTCACAAGCCACATATCACCAACCCCATAATAACTCACAAAACCACCAGAATAACTATTCCACATCCACATCCCACCCACAAAGTACCCCCACAATCAATTCAAACAACTTCCAACAACAACCATCTCATTTCACACAACCACAACCAAATCCAGACTCTCAAAGAATCTCAAGTCTAGAGAAAATGATGGAAAAACTCATGAAAAATCAAGAGATGGCAAGACAAGATCAGGAAGCTGCAAGGAAAGATCAGACCCTGGCATTCAAAAACCAAGAGACCTCAATCAGAAATCTTGAGAGACACATGGGGCAATTGGCTAAGCAAATTTCAGAAATGGATGAGAAGAGAGCAAATGCTTTCCCCAATGTCACTGAAGAACACCCAAGGGACAAAGGAAAAGCCACAAAATGGGAGGAATGCAAAGCAATCACAGTGGGAAGTGAGAAGACTATGAAGAAGGAAGCCATCAATCAGGACAAACACAACAGAGAAGTTCCACAAGAAGAGACAGATGGGAAAAGTAAAGAGGATCAAGAAACCAAAAATGTACAAATTTCAAAGGGATACAAGAACACCCTTGAATCACAACTACAAGAGAAGAGGGAAGGAGTGAATCCTTGTGTCCCCAAACTTCCATACCCTCAGAGGTTTAAAAAAGAAAATGAGAATAAGCAATACTCAAAATTCCTGGACATATTCAAAACACTCAGCATCAATATTCCTTTCTTGGAAGCACTTGAACAGATACCACTATATGCCAAATTCATGAAGGAAGTGCTGACAAAGAAAAGATCCCTGAAGGAAGGACAGATTGTTGAGATGACAAAGGAATGTAGTGCTATCCTCCAAAGAGAGTTGCCAGAGAAGAAAAATGATCCTGGGACTTTTTACATACCTTGCACCATAGGAAACATAACAATTGAGAAGTCATTCTATGACCTCAGTGCAAGCATAAACTTGATGCCTTTGTCTCTAATGAGGAAACTTCAAATTTCTGAGCTGAAGTCCACACAAATAGTTCTCCAATTGGCTGACAAATCCACTAAGCAAGCACTGGGAGTTGTGGAGAATGTGTTGGTAAAAGTGGGAAAATTCTTTCTCCCTGCTGACTTTGTTATCTCAGATATAGAAGAGGACCCTAACACTCCCATCATCCTGGGAAGGCCTTTCCTAGCTACGGGCAGAGCATTGATAGATGTGGAAAAAGGGGAATTGTTGCTGAGAGTGCATGATGAACATCTAGCATTCCATATTTTTAAAACCTTGCATGAACCCATCAAGAAGAAGATTTTATGAAGGATAAGGACAGAGATCAAAGTTTGAAGGAGGCAGTCAATGAGTTAACTCCAAGACTTCTAAATCCATGCTTGAAAGCAGTAGAGATGGTGCAACAAACCAAAGAAGTCAAGGAGAAACTAGATCCAAAACCCCCAGATGAGAAATTCAACATCCCAGATAAAGAACAACCAAGGCAGGGAGTATCTTTTGAGAAAGAAAAGAAGAAAAGGCCAAGAGGGTGGAGAAACAAGAAAATTCCTACTGAAGGCTTTTCACCAGGGGATAAAGTGGTGTTAAACACCCAACCAATGAAGGTGTCTCCACAATTATCTGAATACTACACTGTGAACCGGGTCCTTTCACTTGAACACCTAGAGATCATCAAAGAGGAGACTAGAAGGAAGTTCACAATAAGAGGTGAAAAGCTGAGGCACTATGATTTTCAGCCTCCATGATCAAAGAATGGAGGATGTCAAGCTAATGACAATAAAGAAGCGCTTGTTGGGAGGCAACCGAACCTGAGGTAGTTTTCTTTTCTAGCTTATTTCAATAAAAAGGTTGAATAATTGGTCTGTAGTGCAAGGAGCTAAGTTTGGTGTTTCACACCAAAACAAGTTAAGGGAGAATGAATGATTTTAAGTTTGGTGTTCCACCAAAATTTCATTTAAAAGAACATTCTCACTTCCTGCACAATGCTAGCTCCAAGCAATCAGACAAATTATTCAACTATTTAACTGCTTTTTAGCTTTATTTCCATAACCTTTAGCAAGGACACAAGGTTTCACATATGGTTGATTTGTTGCATCAGAGGCTGTGGCAAACAATTAAGTTTGGTGTTCCCACACCAAAATAAATCCAAGAGCCACACTCAATTTATGCATACTAACCATGCACTTAAGGGCTTGAGAAGCAAGCAACTTTTGAGAATTATGCAGGACATGAGTCAACAATTGAAGATATTATGCATCTTAACTCAAAGAGAACACAACAGAAGGAAGAATCAAAGGGCTGCAACTCCAAAGGTTGTATCTAAACTTAATCCTTGCTGCTGTAAAGTGTTTTGAATCTGGAAACCATTGTATGTCCTGTGGTGGACGAAATTGTGATCACTACAACTTTGCACAACTAACCAGCAAGTGTACTGGGTCGTCCAAGTAATAAACCTTACGCGAGTAAGGGTCGATCCCACAGAGATTGTTGGTATGAAGCAAGCTATGGTCACCTTGTAAATCTTACTCAGGCAAACTCAAATGGTTATGAATGATGAATAAAACATAAAGATAAAGATAGAGATACTTATGTAATTCATTGGTAGGAATTTCAGATAAGCGTATGAAGATGCCTTCCCTTCCGTCTCTCTGCTTTCCTACTGTCTTCATCCAATCCTTCTTACTCCTTTCCATGGCAAGCTCAAGCAAGGGTTTCACCGTTGTCAGTGGCTACCTCCCATCCTCTCAGTGGAAATGTTCAACGCACCCTGTCACGGCACGGCTATCCATCTGTCGGTTCTCGATCAAGCCGGAATAGAATCCAGTGATTCTTTTGCGTCTATCACTAACGCCCCGCCTTCAGGAGTTTGAAGCACGTCACAGTCATTCAATCATTGAATCCTACTCAGAATACCACAGACAAGGTTAGACCTTCCGGATTCTCTTGAATGCCGCCATCAGTTCTAGCCTATACCACGAAGACTCTGATCTCACGGAATGGCTGGCTCGTTTGTCAGGCGAGCACTCGGTTGTCAGGCGATCAACCATGCATCGTGTATCAGGAATCCAAGAGATATTCACCCAATCGAAGGTAGAACGGAGGTGGTTGTCAGTCACACGTTCATAGGTGAGAATGATGATGAGTGTCACGGATCATCACATTCATCAAGTTGAAGAACAAGTGATATCTTAGAACAAGAACAAGCGGAATTGAATAGAAGAACAATAGTAATTGCATTAATACTCGAGGTACAGCAGAGCTCCACACCTTAATCTATGGTGTGTAGAAACTCCACCGTTGAAAATACATAAGAACAAGGTCTAGGCATGGCCGAATGGCCAGCCTCCCAATGATCTAAGAACTAGATGTCCAAAGATGATCAAAAGATCTAAAATGATCCAAAGATCCAAAGATACAATAGTAAAAGGTCCTACTTATAGAGAACTAGTAGCCTAAGGTTTACAGAGATGAGTAAATGACATAAAAATCCACTTTCGGGCCCACTTGGTGTGTGCTTGGGCTGAGCATTGAAGCATTTTCGTGTAGAGACTCCTCTTGGAGTTAAACGCCAGCTTTGGTGCCAGTTTGGGCGTTTAACTCCCATTCTTGTGCCAGTTCCGGCGTTTAACGCTGGAATTCCTGAGGGTGACTTTGAACGCCGGTTTGGGCCATCAAATCTTGGGCAAAGTATGGACTATCATATATTGCTGGAAAGCCCAGGATGTCTACTTTCCAACGCCTTTGAGAGCGCGCCAATTGGGCTTCTGTAGCTCCAGAAAATCCACTTCGAGTGCAGGGAGGTCAGAATCCAACAGCATCTGCAGTCCTTTTTAGTCTCTGAATCAGATTTTTGCTCAGGTCCCTCAATTTCAGCCAGAAAATACCTGAAATCACAAAAAAACACACAAACTCATAGTAAAGTCCAGAAAAGTGAATTTTAACGAAAAACTAATAAAAATATACTAAAAACTAACTAGATCATACTAAAAACATACTAAAAACAATGCCAAAAAGCGTACAAATTATCCGCTCATCATCTTGCTAAAGTGTTTATCTAGTTGCATGGAATTGTTTGTTAAGAATGCTTATTTGCATAAGTGCTTGTCATTCATCACTTAGCTTTAAATTTTGTTTTGTTTCCCATATTCTTGAATAAAAGAGAATGGTTTGAATTAGAAAGTAAATATCCAATGTTGCATAAGTTAGAATGGAAGTTAATGGTGGTATATGTGTTTGATTAAATGCATAACTCATGAAATAATTGCTGCATAATATAATTTTCATTGAAGTGTGAGCTAGCTTGCTGTCATAAAGGTTCCTATCAATAAAGAAAAAGCCCTTGAGAACAAAAAAATAAAACAGAAAGAAAAGGAAGAAGAAAAAGCCAATGTGGCAGGAAAAACAAAGAATAAAGGCTGGACACCAATAGCTTGGACCCTAGGACACATGCCTGTGGTGTTCTTGTACTAGGATATGCTTGGACAAGTAAATTCTGAGTGGTATTTCAAAACCCGGTCACTTAAATCAACTGATTTGGGATGGCCAATTGAAAGTCCACAATAAAGAGCAACCTAGATACAGAACATTTAGTTATCCAAAGAGATGCTGGGCATCAATGATCCTAGGAGGAAATAGTGAGCCATGTGTCTGTGGTGGAAAGATGTTGAGTAAAAATAAAGCCAAAGGCTACTACTGCAACATTAGACACCAAGCCTCCAAAAGAATAATAAGCTTGTTAAGCAACATGAGAAAAGAAAAGTTAGCAAGGGAGTAATTAAAGAGTAAACTTTATAACAGCAAGTTTAGTAAGCCTTTGAGGAAAGATGTATATTATGTAACAGCAAACAATAACTTGGGTTGTCATTGTCTACATAAAAACTCCATAAATCAAGTTCTGCTACATGCCTAATAAGGATATAATTGCTCTTCTTGTTCATTTCATTTTCTCTTGGTTTTGATGCTTGCTTGAGGACAAGCAAGATTTAAGTTTGGTGTTGTGATGACAAGTCATCATATACCCATTTTTCAAGCTAATTTCACTTGTTTTATTAGTCTTTATGCACTTTCTTGCATCCTAAGTAAGTGATTTGGAATGAAAATGCATAACTTCTTTAAATCAAGCAACTACCATTAAATTGATGCTAACTCATGAGGTTTAAGCTAAATTTAATTGATTTTTAATTGATTTATAAGCCTTGTGAATTTAGTGATACTTTGAGTGGTTGTTTTGATTATTTAAAGGTGAAGAAAAGAAGAAAAGAGGAAGCGTGGCTTAAGAAAACGTGGCCCAAGAGAGAAGAAGTGTGGCGCATAGAAGGAGGAAGCAAACATTGCCCTCCACAAGGGCACACTGCCCTCCAGGAGAGCAACATATTGAACCGAGCCTTGAAAAGCAACATTGCCCTGCCCACAACAAGGGCGGCGCACAATTTGATGCCAAGGACCAAAGGAAGCAAAAACTCTGCCCTGCCCTCCTCAAGAGCAATATCGGGCTCCAATCAAGAATAATTCAAAGGAAATTGCTTCCTAGTGCTTCCTATGGGTTTCGAACCCAAGGACAAGGAGGGAAGGAGTAGCGTTCAAACAAAAAGAAAATAAGCTTGCTTTCATTCTCCATGAATCGAACACGGCACCATGAGGAAGTAAGGAACTAGGCGTGACTTTGGTGCCAAGAAAACCAAGGAAAAGAAGCAGCGTGCACCTCCACCAAGTTTCGAACTTGGAACTTCACTTTTGGAAACATTGCCCTGCCCTCCGCGAGGGCAGGGCAGCATTTTGTGGTGCATAGCCAGCGCACCAGATTGGCACGCACCAAGGACTCTCGGCAGCAGCAGCACGCACGGGCAGCAAAATCTGGCGCACCAAAAAAACTCTGCCCTGCCCTCCACAAGGGCAGGGCAGCATCCTGCAGCACCACACACACCAACACACACGCACAAGGCCGCACGCACATTTTCCTGCCCTGCCCTCCACAAGGGCAGGGCAGCCTCTTGGAAGCCAATTTTTCATGGGCTAAAAATTGAATTAAAAATCCAATTTAATTCATTTCTTCACCAAATCAAAAGCCCATCCAAATCCCAAGATCCAAGAATAGAAAGTGTATAAATAGGAGATAGTTTGATGTAATTAGGACCTTTTCTTGGAGCTTTGAATCTTTACTTTTATTTTTGAACTTTTGAACCTTCTCTTGGAGACTTCACGGAGATTTTAGTGAATTGGGGAGGAGAATTGATCTCTCTTCTTCCTCATTCTTGCTTGAGCATTTTCTACTTTTCTTGTTTGAGTCTTGGGTGTGAAGAATTGAGGAATTTCTGTCTCAATCTCCATTCAAGATCTCTTTAATTCCTCTTCTGCATAATTGAGTTTAATTACATTTCCTTTACTGCTTCTTCTTTAATTTCTTGTTAATTGCTTTGCGAACTTGGATCTGGGAAGGCAATTGAGATCTAGGCTTTGCTATCTAGTCTCTGGAGTCCTGAGATCCCATTTTCCTTTTTGGTTCTTCTGTGAACCCCTGCTGCAAGTTAATTTCCAATTCTGTTTGAGATCTAGTCTATTTCAATTCATCTCTTGTTTAGTTAATTGTTGCAATTTAATTTCCCTTGTTTGAATTCTAAATTCCCAGTCCTCAATTCCCTTTTTCCATTCAAGCAATTTACATTTCTTGCACTTTAAGTTTCAGTCATTTAATTTCTTGTTCTTTAAGATTCAGCATCTTTTACTTTCCTGCTCTTTAATTTACTACAATTCTCCCCTCTCCCTTTACATTCCAAGCAATTTAGTTTTTGTTAATGATAAACCACTCAACCAATACTTGATTCTCTTGACTAAATCAACCACTAAACTAAAATTGCTCAATCCTTCAATCCCTATGGGATCGACCTCACTCCCGTGAGTTTTATTACTTGATGCGACCCGGTACACTTGCCGGTGAGTTTTGTGTTGGATCGTTTTCCACACATCAGGGGGTTGGGCGGATATAGTGACATGTAATCCTCCCAATACTTTGATCTATGAATGTGTGTGGTATAATCAGTGACCAAACTTCATTTCTTCCCATGAGCAATTAAATCAAGGAATTGGGAAATTGTTCAAGCTTAGAGAGATTGGATTGCCAAGGAATTGGGATCCAATCACTTAAGATTGCCAAGGAGATCAATGAATGCATTGATTGAGGAAGAGATGAGAATGAACTTGATCTGGAGGATTGCAATAACTCTTGATCCCAATGTTCATTTTATTTTTAGTTCTTACATTTACTTTTCTTGCCATTTTACTTGTCTACACTTTATTTCTTTCTTTACTTTTGTGCTATTTACTTTTCCTGTTGCTCCTCACTCCTTAATGATTCGTCTAACTAGAATAATCAATTAACCATTGATTGCTTAATCCGTTAATCCCTGTGGATTCGACCTCACTCTTTTGTGAGTTTTACTTGACGACAATTCGGTATACTTGCCGAAGGAAAATTTGTTGAGAGATAAGTTTTCACGCATCAACGACCGACCTCTTCAGGTCAGGACGACCCGACCTCTTTTCAGAGAGTTCGGCCAAGTCACCAGAAAAGCCCACAGAAGGGCCCCAACAGAGGAACACGACCCAAATCATAAGGCAGCCCAAGCCTATAGAGATAAGGGCGGTTCCCTTGAAGATAAGATGACCTCGCTTGAAGATAATATAAGATAACTATCTTATCTCCAAAAAGGTAACTCCACACCATTATAAATATGCTGGAGCACCCAGTTATAAGGGATACTCTGATTCTACTAAAAACCTGCTTAATACCCTTGCTAACTAATGCCAGGGCATCTTGGCCAGTTTCACTGACCTTTTCTTTACTGTTTTTAAGGTAGTTTCATGCATTTCCTTAGGAAATAAGCTAGTTTTGGGTAGATATTCACTTACACCTTGATTCAAGCATACATTGTGAATTTTACATGATTTCATGAGGATTTTGCATGAGTTTAATAACAAATTGTATGTTGCATTACCCATGACTTGGACTTGAACTTTGATGCACTCTATTGCTTAATTTCAGGACCAAAGGAAGCAAGGAAGAACAACTTAGCAATCATGTTAATCTAATTAACGTTACCACTAACGTGGAATGGGAGGTAACTTGCAAAGTTAATGAAAAAAGTGATTGCCAATAACGCTCTCAGAGCCATCATTGCCCACGTTAAGAGTCACGTTAACTAAGTTAACGTGAACTCTAACGTGAAGAAGGGACTTTGAGCCAACGTTAGTGACACTTAACATTATCACTAACGTGGGCCAATGATCATAAGTGGCTACGTTAGAGTCCACGTTAACTTAGTTAACATGGGCTCTAACGTTAAAAGGGGGAAGGAAGCCAACGTTAGTGACACTCAACATTGTCACTAACGTTGGCCTAAGGTGCAATGTACCACGTTAACTCCCACGTTAGCTTGGTTAATGTGGGAGCTCACGTAAGAGGCAAGGGAGGTCGACAACGTTAGTGACACCCAACATTGTCACTAAAGTTGGAAGCACCCACAAAACCCCCAAGGAGCCACGTTAACTTTCACGTTAACTTAGTTAACATGGAAGCTAACGTTGATGAGTGAAAGATGAGCCAACGTTGGTGACACTCAACATTGTCACTAACGTTGGGGATGGCTAAGAATGGCCACGTTAAAAGCCACGTTAACCTAGTTAACGTGGGACTCTAACGTGAGACATAGGGGCACACTGGAACGTTAGTGACAATGTTAAGTGTCACTAACGTTCTCGAAGGTTGGCAAGGCCACGTTAGAAGCCACATTAACCTAGTTAACATGGGCTCTAACGTGAGGCAAAGGGGTACATTTGAACGTTAGTGACAATGTTGAGTGTCACTAACGTTCTCGAACTCATACTCTCACTAAACGATAACACCCCTAACGTCCTGAGCTAAAGTCTCTGCCCACCTCACACTTTCTCTCTGCAAGTAAAACCGGGCCCAAATGAAGAAGAGAACTGCTTCAAACTCAATATCCAAAGGCCCAAGACTTGAAGAGCCAACTAAAAGCTGAGAAGAGTAGTATATATAAGAGTAGCTTCAAATTATTTAGAGTGGGGGAAGTTGGAAAATAGCACTACTCTTTGTATTTTACTCTGCTCTTCTAGTTCCATGATGCATTCTCCATCTTTGTTTTCATTTTCTAGAGCTATGAACAACTAAACCCCTTTCATTGGGTTAGGGAGCTCTGTTGTAAGTTGATGGATCAATACTAGTTTTCATTATTCTTCTTCTATCTTTTCTCTTGATTTTACTTGAAAGATTTCGATCTTCATCCCATTGGGTAGTTATCTTAGAAAAGAAGCTATTCAAACTTGGATCTCTTCTGAGCCTTGAAAGAGGAATGAAGAGATCAAGCTAGAAATGCTTTCTCATGCTGGACCAAATTGGGTTTGGATGGATATGTGACTATAATCCTCTCAATACTTGATTTGGGAAATGCATGTGGTATAATCAGTGACCACACTTCATCTCTTCTCATGAGCAATTGACCAAGGAATTGGCTATTGATCAAGATTTGAGAGATTGAATTGCAAGAAATTGTAATTCAATCAATTAAGATTGCCAAGGAGATCAATGGGTGCATTGATTGAAGGAAGAGATGAAAATGAACTTGATCCGGAGAATTGCAACATCTCCTGCGCCTAATGAACTCCCCAATTCTGATCTCACCCATTCTCTTTAATTTCTACATTTACTTTCATGAGCAAACACTCCATTCCCATTTACAATTCTGTAATTTACTTTTAGTCATTTACTTTCAGCCCTTTAATTCTAGCATTTACTTTTTCTGTTATTTACATTCCCGCCATTTTATTTTCTGCAAATCTCAACCCAAATTCTGAATTCGCTCAACTAGGACATTCTTCTAATTAAAGTTGCTTGATCAATCAATCCCTGTGGGATTCGACCTCACTCTATTGTGAGTTTTTACTTGACGACAAATTCGGTACACTTGCCGAAGGAAATTTGTTGAGAGACATTTTCCACCTGCATCAAGTTTATGGCGCCGTTCCTGGGGAATGATTGTGAATCAACAATGATTAAATTAGGAGATCACTTGATTGAGCATTTTTGTTTTGTTGATTTAATTTTCTGTTTGAGTAATTTACTTTCTGTCTTACTTAACCTCTCCCCTTCCCCCTCTACTCTTTCGTGTTCTTTGTTATTTACCATTCAGTTTGCTAACCCACTAACTGTTTGATATATTGCATCACTCACAACTAACAGTAATTCTGACAGCAATACTATCTGCACATATTGTTACTTGCTTGTACTTGTTGGTTGTATGACAGGGAGAAGAAGCAGGGCTTCAACTTCCTTCGATTCTGAACCAGAGAGGACCCTCCTTAGATTAAGGAGGGAAGCAAGAGAAAAATGTGCAATCGGTGCTGAAGAGGAGGAGGAACACTTTGAACTAAACATGGAAGGGAACATGGAAACCAACATGAAGAAGAGGCTAATAACCATGGGGGAGGAGGTAGAGCAAATCATGCTGGGGAGGATAGAAGAGTGTTAGGCTCTTACATCAATCCAAACCCAGGCAACTGTGGAAGTAGCATTTAGAAGCCTACCATACATGCCAAAAATTTCGAGCTAAAACCTCAGCTCATCACTCTTGTGCAGAATAATTGCTCATTTGGAGGAGGTGTTCAAGAAGACCCGAATCAACACTTGACCACCTTCTTGAGGATTTGTGACACAGTGAAGTCCAATGGAGTCCACCCGAATGTCTATAGGCTGCTCTTGTTCCCTTTTTCACTCAGGGACAAGGCATCCAAATGGCTTGAATCCTTCCCAAAAGAAAGCCTGACAAATTGGGAGGAGGTAGTGAATAAGTTTTTGGCAAGGTTTTACCCCCCTCAAAGGATCAATAGGCTGAGAACTGAAGTGCAGGCGTTCAGACAGCAAGATGGGGAGACACTTTATGAAGCTTTGGAAAGGTTCAAAGACCTAACAAGGAGGTGTCCACCAAATATGTTCAATGAATGGGTGTAGTTGCACATCTTTTATGAAGGCTTGTCAAATGAATCAAAGAAGGCAGTAGACCATTCCTCTGGAGGATCATTGAACAAGAAGAAGACCATTGAAGAAGCCATAGATGTAATTGAGACTGTAGCTGAGAATGACTACTTCTATGCTTCTGAAAGAGGGAACACTAGAGGAGTGATAGAGCTAAACAATGTAGATGCTCAGCTGGCTCAGAACAAGCTCATTACCAAGTAGCTAGTTGACCTCACCAAGAAGATGGAGAAGAACTAAGTGGCAGCACAATCACCACCCCCTCAACAACCCAAGAAGGAGTTGAAGAAGAAGCAGAGGGTAACCTTGAGCAAGCCAATTACATTGTGAATTCACCTAGACAGAACCATGATCCATACTCAAAGAGATACAACCCTGGATGGAGGAACCACCCAAACTTTGGGTGGGGGAATCAGCAAGATCAAAGCCAAGACCAGAGACATTACAACTCCAACAACAATGTAGCTCATCAATAATTCACACAGAGGACATATCAACACCCCCACAACAACACTTCTCCACACCCATATCAAAACCACAACAACACCTCTCATCCTTGCACCTCTAATCCCAATCTACCATCAATTGATGACAGACTCTCTAAGCTTGAAACCTTACTTGAGGGAGTATGCAAAGACGTCTGAAACAGTAAAGTATTTCGAGAGGAAGTCCAGTCAAACATGCAGAATCAAAATGCTGCCATCAAAAGTGACAAAGTTATAAAAAGTAAACCCAAGGGATTACTAGAAATAACTCAAGAAAAGATCAACTAAGAGAATCAACCAACAGAAGGCACGCGTCAAAAGGGAGACAACTCGACCCGAAAGATCACAACCTCGCCAAAATCAATTTACAAAGTATTCTATCAAAGAATACTCAAACAAAGAACTAGCCTTAAAAAATACAACTTCAACTAAGGCAGGAAATTAACAAAGCACAAAGGCAATCAAAAGAGGTCAGACAATAAGACTTCAACACTCTGAAGATTCCTGGAAAGTGCTAAAGAAAGTTGCAGGCAAGCATATCACAAAGAAACAAAGCTGTTACCATAAAGAGCAACTAAAGAAAACTATTTTTGTTTTTCAAAATAAGGTTGCTAAAAAAGCAACTAGAATATCCAAAGTCAAGATCACAACATACAAAATAAAGAGTTCAAAAGCCCACAAGACCAGGCTATACACAAATACATAAAAAAAATTAGAGAGGGTCCAAAGACTTCCTAGTAGTAGCATCTCTAGGAGAAGGAGGGCGAGTTTGAAGGAGTATTGCATCTACTGTCCCATCATCCCGGTTCAGAATCTGGACGTCAAGATTAGAGTCCGGCTGACCGACTTCAACTGCCGAAGTTGAGGAAGGCGGGATAACAGAGGCTTTTACAATGTTATCTAAACTAAAAAGGGTAAGGTCGAGCTCGGGCACAAGAACTCGAACCTGATCCTTCAAATTCTCATAAGCAGCAGTCACACTACTCGGCATAGTCAGATCGAGCAGATTCCAAACTCTTCCAGAACTCTACCATCTCTCTATAAGTCCAGACATAGCTATCCTTGTGCTTCTATGCCATCTCCTCAGACAGATCCGCCAGAGCTTAGGCACTGTAGCCCGAACTTTTTCACCCTCCAACTCTTTCTCCAGTTTTGCCATCTTTTTTTCGAGCTCCTCCTTCAACCCCTTGATCCTATCATACTCCGACATGGCCTCCTCCATGAAAGCCTTAGTGGCATGAACAGGAACATCCTAAGCATTCTGGAACAAGGTCGCTCCCATGTGCGCCATTTTAACACTGTTTCGGGTAATGAATTCCAGATGGTGAAGGATGGATACATCATCCGCAGGCACAATACCATAAGGAGCAATTTTTTGATCGCAAACCCCACGGCATCAAAATTAGGGGCATCCAAATTAAAGGGCTCAGCAGTTCTCTGCTTCTTGGGAGAAGGGCCAGCAACAGACGCGGAAGCAGCACTGGAGGTTGGCAGAGGAGGAACGGATGAGGCCATCCAGACATTAGGAGTCGGGATGACCTTTTTGGGTCTAGAAGCATCCGAGGTCGACCCCTTCACGGAATCCCTAGACGAACCTTCCTCGGGAACCTTGGCCGAGAGGTTTAGGACCGCAGTTGCCTTCTTCGCCTTTTTAAAGGCCTTCATAGCATCATTATTTTTAACCGTCTCTGAAATTATGCAGCAAAGAAACCAAGTTATAAATCGAAAAGAAAAAGGATAAACTCAACAAAATAAAGCAACACAACAGATACAAAAGAAGTCGACCACTATCCAGTTCAGCTCGGAGAAGTGAAGGATCTCTTGAAATTTCTTGGTATCGAGATAGGGAGGCTGCCCTCAGTTCTCTTCCAACACAGTTACAAGGACTTGTTTAACCTCATCTAACTTCTCCCAGGAATATCTAGATACCACTACATTTTGTTGCCACTCCAAAGGAAAAACAGGTTCATCGTTCTCATAAAAAAAAGGATGAGCTCCTTCAACCGCTCGGACCTTGAAAGAATAGTTCTTAAAATCACAGAAGGATTCATCATACATGGAAAAAACCTTTTTTCCCTGGGAAGCTCAGAAGGAAACCCAGGCGGCCTTATTCTTAACCACACTAGGCTTTGTCAAAACAAAGAGGTAAAAGAAGAGGGATTGGGAAGGTTGGACACCCAATTCATGACACAGCAATTGGAAGATTTTTATAAAGCTCCAGGAGTTGGGATGGAGTTGGGACAGAGCCACGTTACAAGACCATAACAGGTTGGTCTCAAAAGGAGTAAAAAGAAGAGTAATGTTCATCTGACTAAAAAAAAAGTCGTACGCGTAGAAAAAAGGGCGATGTCTAGCAGCCCGAATGGAAAAACAAACTTTCTCTTCAGAAGTAGGGATACAAGCTCATAATTCTTCTCATCACTACCATTACTACAAATCATATAGAATTTCCTAAGTTGCTCACAAAATTCAGAGTCAACCAGCGAAATACATAAAAGAACCATAGAATCCACCCAGTTGGCCATGCTAGCAGGAACCTGGGAGGATGTCTCGACAATATTCTTATGAGAAGACATGGATCAACTATTCCTACACAAAGGAAAAAGGGGGGTTACTAATCAAACAGCTCGGGCAAAGTGAGGAAGAACAGCTCAGACAAAAATGGATACAAACTCAAAACTACAGCATACAGAATATCAGAAATAACAAAAAAGGAAACCCCAGGACACAACCCAAAGTCCTGGGGCATCCTTTGGAGGCAGTAACAGAGTAAGGACTAAAGCCTACGACCCGACGTCCCAGCAAGAGAATAACCTTCTTCCCAAAACAAGCGACACTCCAAAAAGAAAAATCACAAACCAAAAAGCTATCAAAATCACCTTTCTACACAGAGAACTATTATACATCAATGTAAGCCAAAAAAAGCAACCTTTTTCCAGAATCAAGCAAATTCATCATTCCAAAAGCAACAAAACCGAAGATATAAGCAGAAACGGTAGCTACATGCAAAACCCTAAAAGCGTCAACTATCAAGAAATGTGACGAGATTCATACAAAAAATGAAGAGACTCCTAGAGCACACATTATGGTAGCAATCAGATACAACAAAAATAGAGAAAAAATTCAAACTTTCCAACACAAATGCAAGCAAGATCAAAGCTTTTCATGACCAAACAGAACTTTAAAAGGAAAGAGCGTAAAAAAGGGAGAAAAAGAAAACCAACATGTTAAAGAAGAAGGAGATGACAAAAGAAGCAACGAAGAAGTCGCGAAGCACGAAGACGGAAGAACTTGAGAAACAAAAGGGTAAAACGCCAATAGTCAGAGAAGGAGAAGCGAAAGAGAGAAAAAACTGAAGCTTTGAAAATTCAAATGATACGAAGAGGAAAGCAAAAGAAACGGCAAAAGAGGAGTTAAATGAGTCATTAAAAACCCTCGCATGTTTCCAAGAAAAGGCACGGAGAACAAAACGCACGTACCATTAAAAGAGGAAAGAGGAAAACGTTCCGCATTCAAGCTACCAAATAAAAGCCCAATGACAAGTTCGACAAATGCTCAAGCTCAAATTTTCCAAATAAGAGATCGAAGTCTAGCAAAAAGACATGATCTCAAGGGAAAGTCCGAGCTCAAAGCAGGGGCACTGTTCATGCGCTGGGTCGAGCTGTACGACCCGGGCTGATCAACGACAAGTCGACTGACTTGTTTAGACCGGGATTACCCGACTTCTTTATAAAAGAGGTCGGCCAAACTGCTACAGAGGCCTAAGAAGGCCCAAATAGAGGAATACAAAATCTAAAGGTAGCACAAAGCCTAGAAGGATAAGGGCGGTTCCTTAAAGATAAGAAGACTTCACTCAAAGATAAGATAAGATCTTATCTCAAGGGAATATCATTCCACCCCATATAAATACACTGGAGCACCCAAGTATAACTCATACTCTGATTCTACCAAAAACCTGCTTAATATCCTTGCTAACTTAAGCATCAGAGTCCCTTGCAGGTACCACCACCCTCCAGTGATGAAGGATCAGCACAACCACCAAGTCCAACAAGTCGGACATGGCGGCTCTGGCTACCATCATCAAGTCGGACACAACCACGCCGACTAATACAGAATATCTCATCCGAGATCGACCTACAGTTTCAGGTAACCCTCGGAACAAGACACAATGCAACATCATGTAGAAGAAAGGGAGGAAGTCAATCAAGGGAGTCCACACTCCAATTAAACAGAGAGTTGCATAAAGGGTGAGTTCATTAAACCACTAATTCAAGAAGCTCTTGGTGAAGAAGACACTCCAACCATCACACAACAACCAAGGCTTGAAATCAATGAAGTGAAGGCAATCAACAAAAGAAAGCTTGCTGGGTGGCACTCAAAACAGGGGACATTAACTTGCTCATCTTTCCTCTTGAGGTCATTCCTCTTAACAAACGGAAGAAGAGGAAGAAAGTCATGAACAATATGTCAAGCTAATGACATTAAAAGAGCGCATGTTGGGAAGCAACCCAACCATAGGTAACATTTTCTTTCTTTGCTTAGTTTACTTTCAATAATTTGGCATGTGATTGCATTCTAAGTTTAGTGTTACCATGCAACAATTTGATTATCATTTTTCCCTGGGTACTTGCTTCATTCTAAAATGAAAGTGTCATACTAAGTTTGGTGTTGCCACTTACCTCTCATGCAAAGTACCATGCATACACCACTTATAAATGCAATTACATTGTCTCTGTTTTTACTTATTATGCCCTTATTATATATCTTTGCTTGCTTGAGCACATGCATTACTCACATTTCATTGTGCAAGACACTCATGACCCATCATAAACCCCATCACCACTGTTTTATTTGTTGCTTGAGGACAAGCAATTATTCTATGTTTGGTATGGGAAGGGGAAGAATAAGAGAAAAAGGATAACAACAATGAAGATGAACTACAAGGTGGTAACATTCTTTTTTCCTCTTATTTATTTCCAGTACATTTAAATTGCATGATTGTCTTCTATTGTCTCTGTATGCATGTGTATTGTGAGTAAGCTTAGCTTTATTGTTGAATTGTAACATGTGCTATGACATTATGACTACCCTCTTGAGTTTTGTGAGTTCAAAAGCAAATAAGTATCATGATCATAAATAAATAAAGTCATCAAAGAAGAAGTTAGCATGAGCTTATAAGTATTGGGAAGCTAGCATGACTATTGTTGCTCAATTGCATTTGAATTTGTTTAATTGAAGTTTTCATCTAGGACATTTGATGAAATTTTAAAATCATGAAAACCTTGAAGAAGTAAATGCAAATAAGGCAAGAAAAGAAGAGGGAAAGAATGAGAAAGCTGAAGGCTTTGAGTACCAATAACAATTCATTTGTTAAGCACTTGTGATGTTTATGTATTAAGCAAAAAGCTTGAAAAGAAAACACTTAGAGTCAAGGTTAGGCTCAAGTGCAAAAGCACTCCCTTAAAGCTCAATGCTCTGAGCATCAATGATTAGAGAGTAAAGAAAAGAAACAAATGAGCTTAAAGAGTCCTCTAATTAAATGCTTGTGGTGCTTATGTATCAAGTGGTAATACTTGAAAACAAAGCATTTAGAGTCGTAGCTTTCAACACATGGTGCAAAGCACCCAAAAAGTTAAGCTAAGAGAAGAATGAAAAGCTTGTTTCAAGGAAGGAACATAAAGAAAAAGATTTTATAAAATGAGCTAGATAGAAGCATCAATCATTTGAATTTCATTTGGGATTGTAGCAAGCATAAGAAACTAGCCAACCATGAACATAAAAATTGCTACTCTTCTCACCTTAGTTTGTCAAACTTTATTGCATGATTCTTTATTTGCTTGAGGACAAGCAAAGTTTAAGTTTGGTGTTGTGATGACTGCGCATCATGTACCCTTTTTCTTATCAAAAAGGGCCATAAAAGAGCATAATCTCATTTAATCAATGCAATTGCAAGAACCAAATGATATATATTATGGTACATTGCTTTGAAATGGGTTTGTGCTGAATTTTAGGTGAAAAGAGCAACAAAAGGAGAAGAAAATAGCAAATAAAGCTAGGCGTGTGAAGCTGGGCGTGCCACTTGAAGCTCTGGGTGTGGCACGCCAAGCTTTTGAACCAACTCTAAACAATGGGCGTGCCACTTGGAGCTCTGGGCGTGGCATGCCAAGTTTGTGAAGCGAAGATCTTAAAGAGGGTGTGCCACTTGGTGTCTTGGGCGTGACACGCCAGGCTTAAATTCCAGAGGAGTAATTTTGAGACCCACTATGGGCGTGGCACGCGAAGAAGTGGCGTGGCACGTCGGGGCATATGCCAGCCTGACCTCTTCTCATTTAAATGAAGATATCTTGATCTACACAACTTTAAATGAGATGATTTCATATCATTAGAAAGTAGACATTCAGAGCTTTCCAACCATATATAATACGTTATAATGGACATTGGAATTGAGGGAGATATTGATCCCGAAAATACAAGGAGAAAAACACATCATTGCAGAGTTACCATCTTCAATGATATTTGTGGCGTTGGAAAGCTGTCATTAAGAGCTTTACAACGATATATAACACTCTATGGTGGACGTTAAAACTAGAGGTGGAAAAGGCTATTATTTCAGTGGTGCAAAAGTTGGGCGTGCCACTTGATATCGAAGGCATGGCACGCCATCTTTATTTTCATAATGGGCGTGCCACTTGGAATTCTGGGCATGGCACGCCAGTTCTAATGGCCAGAGAGAAGATTTTGGTGTATCATTGAGGGTGTGGCATGCTAGTTTTGGGCGTGGCACACCAGTTTCACAACATATGGGGTGTGGCACACCGGGCTACTTGACAGACTGACCTAGTCACCTTCAAATGGGCATAACGTGAGCTATAGAGGTTCAAATGAGTTGATTCCAAATGTGTTGGAAATCCAACATTTAGGGCTTTCCAAAAATATATAATAATTCATAGTGGACATTCAAATTAAGGCCCAAAAACAACATACTTTCGTGTCAAATGTGTCACAATCCAAAGAACAAAATCAAGTGGGAGTGGCACTTGAAACTACACGCCAACTTCTCCCTGCAGCCTCCAGCCTTCAATCAAGCTCACTCCAACTCTCATTCAAGCCACAATTGTCAACCAATCAAGGTCACAAGAAGCATCTAGAATAGTTAATTTTCATTTCATTGTAATTTGCTTTCAATTTGTAATTTAGGAAAGCCTATATAAAGGCCTTAGTTTCATAGAATTAGGCATGCTGGATTGGGGGGAAGTCTTAGGACCCTCTTTGTTCACCATCAATTTCTTCTCTTTTCTTTCTCACTTTGTAAATAATTTAGTTATGAATTACTAACTCTTTCCATTGGGAAAGAGAGCTCTATTGTTTTTCAATAGATTGATTGTTTTTATTCTTCTTCTTCTCTTCATCTCTCTTTGATTTTCTAGAAGGGATTTCGTTCTTCATGTTAGCATTCAATTATCTAGAAAAATAGATTGAATGCATTTGGGTTTTATGTGAACCTTGGAAGAGGAATCATAAAACCATGCTTGAAATCCTTTCTCACAGTTTAGTAGATTTGGGTTTTGGTGATTGGATATCGTGACATATAATCTAACCACTACTTGGATCTATGAGGATGTGTGGTATAATCAGGGAACAAGTTTCATCTCTTCTCATGAGCAATTAGACCAAGGAATTGGCTATTGATCAAGATTGGAGAGATTGAATCACCAAGGAATTGGGGCTAAATCAATCATAATTGCCAAGAGGTCAATGAGTTGCATGATTGAAGATGAGATAAAATCAATTAATTTGGAGAATGCAATATCTCTTGATCCCAATGCTTATTTTATCTTTCTTTCTTTTATTTACTTTATGGTTGTTTACATTTTCTGCACTTTACATTTCCAGCACTTTACTTTCTTGTACTTTACTTTCCTTGCCATTTACTTTCTTGCACTTTATTGCTTTCCTTTACATTCATGTCATTTACTTTTCTTGTTGCTTATCACTCCAAAATTGAATAGTCTAACTAGAATAATCAATCAACTATTGTGGGTTATTACTTGACGACAATTTAGTGCGCTTGCCAAAGAACGGATTCATTATATGTGGGTAGTGAATTCCGGTCATCTGACTTTTATGTACTTAGATGATATTGAAATATTGAAGTTGTTGGTTTATTTTATTTTTAAAGAAAAACAGTAATAGTTATGTAACACAATACCATATGTAATTATGTTTGGAACTAATGACATTGAGAATTTTTTATATATAGAGTTATGCTTAAATTGAGGAATTGTGTCATAAAAGATTTAGTTTTTAAATTTTGATATTAAAAAATAATTTTTTAATTTGAGAGTATGTAAATGAGATGAGATTAATGAATGATTTGAAATTAAAAATAAATAAATAATTACAAGATTTGTGGAGGTTTGAAAATCTCAAAAAATAGTTAAATTTTGTTAAATTAGAAAATCAATTTGTGGAGGTTTTAAACTACTACAAAAGTGATTTAAAACTGTCATAAAAGTCCAATATAAAACCCTCACTAAAGACACAAAAACTTCCACTGAATAGATTGTGGAGGTTTTTAAAAACACCGCACAAAAGACCTCATGGCACATCAAATTTTAGAGGTTTTGGAAACCCCCACAAACTATTTGGTGGGGGTTATAAACCTCCATAAATAAGAGAAAAAACTGCCACAAATAAATAAAAATCTTGTAGTATATCCCAATTAGCCCAGATAACTTGTTAGAACCCGTGATGTACTCTCAAGCTGTAGCTCAATACTATCCGAGTCAGGACTCATAAGGAACTCATGTAGAATAAGGGGTCATACTCTCGTTCCACCCTAGATTCATAAAGATGAAGAATGACAATACATCACAGAATGAAATCAAACATATATTAAGGTAGAAAGTAATGATATTAATCCATAGGAATGAGCAGAGTTCCTATCATCAACCTAGGAGGTTTAGCCGCTCATATTTTACAAAAAATAAAGTGTGATATTCTGATAGGCTGGAGATCATAAACATGGGTGATCTTCTCCTATATATACTAATCTAATAATTTAAAATTACAAAAATGAGATAAACTAAGCAAAAGGTGCAAAAATCCACTTTTGGGCCCATTAGGGAATGTCCACGCTGCTTTCTTGCTCCCTTCGTAGCGTTGAACACCAGTTTTGGGCGTTCAACGCTGGCCTTGGTCCTTTTGGGGCGTTCAATGCCAGAAAAACTGTAAGTTGGGTGTTCAACGCCCATTTTGGGTAGTTATTTCCAAAAAAAGTATAGACAATTATATATTGCTGGAAAGCTCTGGAAGTTAACTTTCTAACGCCATTGAGAGCATGTGATTGGACCTCTGTAGCTCTAGAAATGCTCGTTTGAATGCATGAAAGTCAGGATCTGACAACATCTGCTATCCTTTCTTCACTTCTGAATCAGCCTTTGCTAAAACATGCCAATTTTACAGAAAAATCACCTAAAATCATAGGAAAAACAAAAAGCTCAAAGTAGCATCCAAAATTTTAATTTTGCACAAAAACCTACTAAAATATAATAAAACTTAATAAAATATAACTAAAAACACTAAGAAAATGATACTAAAAAGGGTATAAATATCTGCTCATTAAGGGGGACTTACTAAGTCGTCTCGGGAAAGACAACTAAAAATAAGTCTATCAAGTCGGAAATGATGGACCTAATCTCCCTACCATCTCTTCTACCAAAGAGGACAGGCAGGGTATCGTACCCGGGCATAACAACCCAGTAGTAATCACCATGATCCACACCAATGCTCACCTACACAGAACTCTGGTAGATCGAGCAAGCTCGGCGATATATTGTTCAAACCGGCATTTGATAAGTTGGGCTGGATGAGAAAGTGCTAAAAGCCTATCTAGATACCCTCTTCGAATTAGGGGACGCTCCCATTACGCCTCTAGGCTTCATTCCCCTGCACACAACTTTCAGAAGGGGACAGTAGTCCAAGACTTTAAGCATCGACTTCGTTGTTGTCGATGTAACCTCCGCTTACAATGCCCAAATAGGCAGGACAACCCTAAATCGGCTGGGAGCGGTTGTCTCAACCCCTTATCTTTGTATGAAGTTTCCGACACCAGAGGGGATTGATACCATCAAGGGAAATCAGAAGCTGGCAAGGAAGTGTTATAATGAAAGCCTGAACCGAAGGGGTAAAGGCAAGGAAGTCAATACAATTGAACTCGGAGGAGCCCGAGTAAAGGAAGAGCTATGAACATAGCTTGGAGGAAAAACGAAAGAAGTTCAGATTGCGCAAGAGGTTGGAAAAAACACCAACATAGGAGCTGGTTTAGCAAAGGATCTGAAACGGGAACTGGTAAAAATCCTACAACAAAACTCTGACCTCTTCGCCTGAAAAGCCTCTGACATGCCTGGGATAGATCCCAAGCTTATGTCATACAGACTGGTCGTTTACCCGGGATCTCGACCTGTTCATAAAAGAAAACGCAAGCTTGGACCCGAACGGGCTCAAGTGGTCAAAAAGCAAGTACAAGCCTTGCTAGAGGTAGGATTTATCAGAGAAGTCAAGCACCCGGCCTGGCTAGAAAATGTGGTGCTAGTTAAAAAGCTGAATGGAAAGTGGAGGATGTGGGTCGACTATACCAATCTCAACAAAGCATGTCCAAAGGACCCATATCCTCTACCCAATATTAACGCCCTGGTGGATTCCAACTCAGGGTGTCAATATTTATCATTCATAGATGCTTACTTGGGCTACAACCAGATCCTGATGTATAACTTGGATCAGGAGAAAACATCTTTCATCACGCCCAAGGCAAACTATTGCCATACTATTTGGATTAAAAAATGGAGGGGTCATCTATCAAAGGTTGATGAATAAGGTGTTTGCACCTCACATCGGAAGCCTAATGGAAGTATATGTAGATGATATGTTAGTGAAGACCAAGGACGAAGCCTGTCTCCTGACTGACCTTTCACAAGACCTTGATACTGTAAGGAAGCATGGGATGAGGCTAAATCCCACCATATGCACCTTTGTAGTGGAAGCTAGAAAATTTTTAGGATTCATTCTGACACAAAGGAGAATTGAGGCTAACCCGGATAAGTGCAGAGCAATCCTAGAAATGAAGAGCCTGTTCTGTTTGAAGGAAGTTCATAAGCTAAATGGTTGCCTTGCAGCTCTATCTAGATTTTTGGTAGGATTAGCATTGAGATCCCTTCCACTTTTTTCACTACTTAGAAAGGGATGCCAGTTCGAGTGGACCCTAAATGTGAAGAGGCTTTTCAAGAGTTTAAAAAGTTTTTGAGTCAGCCTCCTATCCTTACTCGGCCGAAAGCAGGGGAAGAACTCGTATTATACGTAGTTGTCACTGAGAAGGTCGTCGCATCCGCACTAATACGAGAAGATGAGGTCAGACAACATCCAATCTAGTTCACTAGCAAGGTACTACAAGGTCTTGACTTAAGGTATCAAAAACTTGAAAAGTTTGCGTACGCCTTAATTGTAGCATCAAGAAGGCTCCGACCTTACTTCCAAGCTCATGCTATAAGAGTCCGAACGAACCAGCCTATGAAGCAGATCCTTCAGAAAATGGATATTACAGGCAGAATGGTTCAATGGGATATAGAGCTATCTGAGTTCGATCTGAAATATGAAACTCGGACAGCAATCAAAGCCTGATGCCTCACCGACTTCGTTGTAGAATACACAGGCGATCAGAGTGAGACCTCCATGAGCTGGGAGCTCTATGTAGACTGATCATCTAACAAGGTCGAAAGTTGAGCTAGCATAATATTGGTCAATGAAGAAGGTACTCAGATAGAGGTATCCCTGAAATTCGAGTTTCACGCTTCCAACAACCAGGACGAATTTGAAGCTCTGATCGGAGGGCTAAAACTTGCTAAAGAAGTCGATGCTACAAAGGTAATAATCCTTAGTGACTCTCAAGTAGTAACTTCTCAAATTAATGGAGACTATCAGGCAAAACATCCCAACATGAAAAGATACTTAGAAAAGACACTGGAGCACCTTAGACAATTTCCTGACACTGAAGCCAGGCATATAACTTGGGAGCTCAATAGTAGAGCCGATGCTCTCTCTAAATTAGTAAGTAACAAACAAGGAGGAAACAATAGGAGTGTGATACAAGAAACCCTCTAGGAGCCCTCAGTCATGAAGATGGATGACAGGCTAGACATGTTTCCAGTCTCCGGCTTAAACCTCAGATAGATGACCCCCTTGGTCGAATATTTGAAATTCGACATCCTACCCGATGAACATAAAAAAGAGAAGAAAATTAGGAGGGATGCACAAAACTACACTTTGGTGAAAAATGTCCTTTATAAAAGGGGGATATCTACACCACTACTAAAGTGTGTCCTGACTTCCAAGTCAAAGGAAGTCCTGGAGGAAGCACACAAACGGCATCTGTGGGAGTCATCTCGGAGCAAGATTCCTAGCTAGGAAAGTAATCCATGCTGGGTTCTTCTGGCCGACCCTACAAAAGGATGCCACCGACTTTGTGTAAAGGTGTCAACCTTGTTAGATGCATGCAAACTTCCACGTCGCTCCCACAAAAGAACTTATTAGTATAACTTCTCCATGGCCTTTTGCAAAATGGGGATTGGACTTACTCGGACCTTTTCCTCAAGCACCTGGACAAGTAAAATATCTTTTTGTGAGAGTAGATAATTTTACCAAGTGTATAGAAGCAGAGCCTTTAGCTACTATCATGGCACAAAGAAGTCAGAAGTTCTTGTACAGGAATATTATCACCCAATTTGGAGTCCCTTAGTAGCGAGCATGAAAATCAAGCACCAATTCACTTCGGTAGAACATCCCCAAGCCAATGGTCAAGCCGAGGCAGCCAATAAGGTTATATTAGTAGGATTAAAGAAAAGGCTCCAAGAAGCAAAAGGGGCTTGGGCTGATGAGCTCCCCCAAGTGTTATGGGCTTATCAAACTACCCGCCACTCAACCACCGGCGAAACACTTTTTTGACCTACTTATGGCATAGAAGCCATGATTCCTGTTTAGGTCAATAAGCAAAGTCCAAGGGTGAGATTCTACGATGAGGTTGGTGATGACAAGTCATCTAATGCTAGTTTTACTAGCATTTTTCTTTGTTTTTATTAAGTTTATTACACTTTCTTGCATAATAAGTAATTGATTGGAGTGGAATTTCATGTTCATCTTGGCTCAATCAATCATTGTTGATTTGAGGCAAAATCATGAGGTTTATGCCCAATTTAGTTGATTATTATGAACCTTATAATTTTGGTGGGACTTTGATTGCTTGTTTGGTTAATGGTAGGTAAAGATATGATGAAAAGAAAAGGGCAAAGAAGCAAGGTGCAGATGAATGTTGCATTCATTTGATGAACGCTATGTTCACACGAGATGCGCACGTGTACAAGACGCCTCCGCGTGGGTGGGCAAATTGGAAATACATGTGTACGCACGCATGACGCGCACGCGTGGATTGAGGATCGGTGTTCACCAACAACGAACACTACATTCACTTGGAGTGAACACCTGAGATACTTTCAGAATTTGAATTTGAAGATGGGCATCGACGCACACGCGTGCATGACGCGCACGCGTCGATGTGACAAAGTAGTGATGGGCGCAAACACATACATGATTCTGGGGTGCAGAAGTGAAGTTTTATCATCCACGCGCACGCGCAAAGAACGCGTATGTGTGATGAGCGTTCATGGCGCGAATGTAGCATTCAATCAATGAACGCTACAAAGGATGTGCACGCATGCATGGTACGTGCAAGCATGATTGAGGCAGAAGACAGCATCGACGTGCACGCATGTAGTACGTGAACGCATCAATGGGGAAAATGCAAGGGATGCACACACACTGAGGGTGCACACGTGTCGGTGAAAGAATGCTACGTTCAGTCTGACAACGCTATGTTCACCTGATGCTGCATGGAAGCACCAATTTTGGACCCACTTCCTCAGAAGGCCAAGAAGACCACTTCATGCACTGAATGACTGAATTAGAAAGTGTATAAATAGGAAAAAATTTGATTTCAGAGGAGGCTTTTTGGGGATTGGATCTTATTTTCATATTTTTACCTTTAACTTTCTTTGAGTTTTCTAGAGATTTTGAGATCTGGTTTATTTTCCTTTCTATTTTTCATCTTCTTCTGCAATTTCTTTTCTGTTTTGGTACTAGAGCAATGATGAACTAAACCCCAATTTCATTTGGGGGAGGAGCTCTATTGTAATTTCAATGAATCAATGAAATTCTTCTTCTTCTCAATTCATTTTTCGTAGCTACTGGATATTTTCTGTGTTTTTTTAGAATTCTTCACTCCAGAAGGAGGTTGAATTCAATTGAATGCTTGTGTGAGCCTCAAAAGAGGAATCATATGCATTAGAATTGGAGCTCTATCCTTCACTAATCTCTTGATAACCACCATTCGGGAGGAATTGAGATCTTGGGAGTTAGCGTGGCTTATGGATGAGAGATTTGCACGTAACACCTTCTCATGACAATTAGATCAAGGAATTGGCAAGATTGATTGTGATTAGAGAGATTGGATTGCCAATGATTTGGGATCCAATCAATTTTAATCCGCCATAGATCTACTAAATGATTGAGAAAGGAGCTGAGACCCAATTGATTCATGAAGGATTATAGTATCTCCAATCCCTGATGAATCACTTTCTTTGAATTTCTTTCACTTTAATTCCTCTGCACCTGCTGCAATTTCATACTATTTAGTTTTGTTTTAATTCCCTAAACCCAAATCCCTTTATTATTCATGCAATTTAAGTTTCTCTGCCATTTGATATTTCTGCGCTTTTAATTTCTACACTTTAAGATCCAGTCATTTGCTTTCCTTGTGATTTAAGATTCAGCTCTTTTTAATTTCATGCTTCTGCCATTTACTTTCCTGTCAATTTACATTCTGCATTTAGAATTCTTGAAACCTACATTCTATCAATCCAATTCATCAATATTAGCTTAACTAAATTTATCACCTAACTAAAGTTGCTCAATCCATCAATCCCTGTGGGATCGACCTCACTCTGGTGAGTTATTATTACTTGATGCAACCTTTTGCACTTACCGGTTAGATTGTGCGGAATCCCCATCAAGTTTTTCGCACCGTTGCCGGGGATTGATTTAGATTAACAATGATTAAGTGAGGTGATAATCTAGATTAAGCATTCTCTTTTATTTTTACTAAGCACACTAACTGTTTGAGTTTTTGTTCCTATTAACCATACCCTCACTCTAGCAATAGAGTGCCTTGTTTTGTGTTTTTGGTTTGTCTGTGTTTGTATGCCAGGAGGAAGAATAGGTGAATCTGCCTCATTTGATTCTGAGCCAGAGAGAACATTGTTGAGATTGAGAAGAGAAACAAGAGGGATGGGAGTTATTGGAGAAGAATCAGAAGAAGAAGACCAAGAAATGGAAGGTGACATCCCTAACCCACCTGAGGATGTGGCTAACAATAATGGCCAGCCTCAGAGAAGAGTTTTAGCCTCCTATATTTTCCCCAACCCAAGGCATTGTGGTAGCAGCATCTTAACCCCAATGTTCATGCTAATAACTTCGAACCCAAGCCTCAATTGATTACCCTAGTCCAAAATAATTGTCAATATGGAGGAAGTACTGCTGAGGACCCAAACCAATACCTCTTTGTCTTTTTAAGGATTTGTGATACTGTCAAAACCAATGGAGTCCAGCCTGACATCTATAAACTCTTGTTATTCCTATTTTCACCGAGAGACAACACTACACACTGGTTTGAGACATTCCCAAAAGAAAGCATCACCAGTTAGGATGATCTAGTCAGTAAATTCCTAGCCAAATTCTACCCCCTCAAAGAGTCATCAGATTGAAAACTGATGTGCAAACCTTCAGATATGAAGAAGGAGAATCTTTATATGAAGCTTGGGAGAGGTATAAAGCTTTTATTAGGAGATGTCCAGAAAGAATGTTTAATGAGTGGGTTGAGGTCCAGAATTTCTATGAACGCTTGTCTTTGAGTTCAAGGAAAGCATTGGACTATTCTTCAGGAGGATCTCTACAAATGATAAAGACTGCTCAAGAGGCACATGATCTTATAGACTTGGTGGCCATCAATAAGTACTTTTACTCTTCTGAAAGGCAAGCAGCTCCAAAGAGAGGAGTATTTGTGCTTGAATGAGTTGATACCATCTTAGCTCAAAATAAGATTATGCATCAGCAACTCCAACAACAAATTAAAATGATGTCAAAGAGAATGGAGGGCTACAACTTGCAGCAGTGAGCACTGCAAATCAACCACCAGTGTTGTGGGGACAACAAGAAGAGAGCTATGACGAGCAACAGCCAGAACAAGTGCAATACATGCATAATCAAGGAGATGGATCAAATGATTTTCATGGAGACACATACAACTCATCTTGGAAGAACCACCCCAATTTGAGGTGGGGAGAGAATCAAAACCAACAATCTTGGCAGAGAAACTCAAACCAAAATAACTCCAGAAACACAAACCATCAAACCCATCAAAACACTAACCAAAATCCATACAGAAAACCACAAAATAACCACCCTGCATCTAACTTCTATCCACCCAATAATCTCTCAGCTAACCAAAATAACTTTCACTCACCCTCAACATCCAACAATCAACCACAAATACACCAAGAATCTCAAAGAATCTCCAATTTGGAGATAATGATGGAGATAATGATCAAGCTCTAAGAACTAGCCAATAGGAACCATGAAGCTTCACTGAGAAATTTGGAGAGACAGATTGGTTAGTTGTCCAAGCAAGCAGTGGCTGAAAGACCAACCAATGCACTACCAAGTGATACCATTCCCAACCCCAAAGAAGAATGTAAAGCAATTCAACTTAGGAGTGGAAAAACTTTGGAGAATGACATTGGCAGCAAAAAGCAAGTAGAAGAAGACAAGCATGACCAAGAGACATCCAATAAGAAGGAGGAGGAACCACAAACTTCAAAGAAGGGAAAATAAGTCATAGATGAGCAACCACACTTGGAGAAGAAGATGGTGAAGTCATACATACCTCCCTTGCCATACCCTCAAAGGTTCAAAAAAGAGCTTAAAGATCAACAATTTCCCAAGTTCCTAGAGGTTTTCAAAAAGCTGGAAATTAATAACCCAATTGCTTAAGCATTGGAGCAGATGCCTCTATATGCAAAATTCCTCAAGGAGCTCATCAACAAGAAGAGAAGCTGGAATGAAAAGGAAATAGTGATCATGACCTAAGAGTACAGTGCAGTGATTCAAAAGGGCTTGCCACCAAAGCTCAAAGATCCTAGAAGCTTCATCATATCTTGCACCATAGGCAAGATAACCTGGGAGAAAGTTCTCTGTGATTTAGGTGCCAGCATCAACTTGATGCCTCTCTCATTAATGAAAAAGCTTGCGATAGAAGAAGTTGGTAGATAGATCACTCAAGATACCCAATGGAGTTGTAGAAAACTTGTTGGTAAAAGTTGGGGATTTCATCTTTCCTGATGACTTCGTCATTTTAGACATGGAAGAAGAGGGACACAACTCAATAATCCTGGGGAGACCTTTCTTGGTCACTGCAAGGGCTATTATTGATGTAGAGAAAGGTGAAAGGATCCTCAGGGTGTATGATGAGGAAATGATCATTAATGTTTTCAAAGCCATGCAATATCCCCCTGAGAAAGCACAGCACATGAGAGTGGAAATGATAGAAGATTTAGTGGAGGAGATGTTTGAAGTCAACGGTCAAAAAGAGTAAGTGGAATAGATAGGAGCAGTTCAAGATGTTTCGGAAGAACAAGTGATTGAAATTTCCTCTGAAGACAAGACAGAAGAAAAACCAAAAAAAGAATTGAAGCCTCTGCCTCCACACCTTAAATATGCATTCCTTGGTAAGGAGGATAGCTTTTCAGTGATCATTAACTCTGCCTTGAATGAAATCAAGAAGGCAAACTCCTTGTTGTATTGAAAGCTCACAAAGATGCATTGGGGTGGACCATTGATGACTTGAAAGGCATAAGCCCTGCCATATGCATGCACAAGATACTTTTGGAGGACAATTATAAGCCAGTAGTGCAACCTCAGAGAAGGCTAAACCCCACAATTAAAGAAGTTGTTTAGAAAGAAGTAATGAAGTTATGGAATGCTACGATCATCTATCCAATTTTTGATAGCTCATGGGTAAGCCTAGTTCAAGTGGTGCCAAAGAAAGGTGGGATGACTGTCATTGTTAATGAGAAGAATGAGCTCATTCCCACAAGAACAGTGACAGGGTGGAAGATGTGTATTGATTATAGAAGGCTGAATGATGCCACAAGAAAAGACCACTTCCCCCTCCCCTTCATTGACCAAATGCTTGAAAGGTTGGCTGGCCATGCTTATTACTGCTTCCTGGATGGATATTCTGGTTACAATCAAATAGTGGTTGACCCCATGGATCAAGAGAAAACTTCATTCACTTGTTCCTTTGGAGTCTTTGCATATAGAAGAATGCCATTCCGGTTGTGTAATGCTCCAGCTACCTTTCAGAGATGCATGTTATCAATCTTCTCAGATATAGTAGAAAAATTTATTGAAGTCTTTATGGACAATTTCCCTATTTTTGGTGATACTTTCAATGCTTGCTTGCATCATCGTACACTAATTTTAAAAAGGTGCCAAGAAACCAATTTGGTTTTAAAATGGGAGAAATGACATTTCATGGTACCCGAAGGAATTATTCTTGGTCACAAAGTTTCAAAAAAGGGTATAGAGGTTAACAAGGCTAAAGTGGAAATTGATGAGCGGATAATTTATACGCTTTTTGGCATTGTTTTTACATAGTTTTTAGTATGATTTAGTTAATTTTTAGTATATTTTTATTAGTTTTTATGCAAAATTCACATTTCTGGACTTTACTATGAGTTTGTGTATTTTTTTGTGATTTCAGGTAATTTCTGACTGAAATTGAGGGACCTGAGCAAAAATCTGAATCAGAGGCTGACAAAGGACTGCTGATGCTGTTGGATTCTGAACTCCCTGCATTTGAAATAGATTTTTTGTTCTACAGAAGTCCAAATGGCGCGCTCCCAATTGCGTTGGAAAGTAGACATCCAGGGCTTTCTAGCAATATATAATAGTCCATACTTTGCTCGATTTTTGATGATGCAAACTGGCAATTAAACGCCAACTTCCTGCCCTATTCTGGCGTTAAACGTCAGAAATAAGTTACAAGCTAGAGTTAAACGCCCAAAACAGGCTTCAAACTGGCGTTTAACTCCAAGAGAAGTATCTACACATGAAAGCTTCAATGCTCAGTCCAAGCACACACCAAGTGGGCCCAGAAGTGGATTTCTGCATCATTTACTTATTTCTGTAAACCCTAGTAACTAGTCTAGTATAAATAGGACTTTTTACTATTGTATTTTCATGCTGGGATCTTGGATCAGTTTTATGCTATTTTAGACATTGGGGGCTGGCCTCACGGCCATGCCTGGATCATCATCACTTATATATTTTCAACGGTGAAGTTTCTACACACCATAGATTAAGGTGTAGAGCCCTGCTGTTCCTCGAGTATTAATGCAATTACTACTATTTTCTATTCAATTAATGCTTATTCCTGTTCTAAGATATATATTCACACATAAGAATATGATGAATGTGATGATTATGTGATGCTCACCATTTGTTCATGCCCTGGGACGAGCTGTCTGACCCGGGATGTTCTATAGACAAAGCGACCGACCTCTTCAGGTCAGGATGACCCGACCTCTTCTCAAAGAGCTGGGCCAAGTCACAGGAAAGCCCAAATAAAGGGCCCAAATAGAGGAACACGACCCCAATCCAAAGGCAGCCCAAGCATATAGAGATAAGGGCGGTTCCCATGAAAGATAAAGATAAAACATAAAGATAAAGATAACCAACTTATCTTATCTGCAAAGGTCACTTTACACCATTATAAATACACTGGAGTACCCAGGTATAACTCATACTCTGATTCTACTCAATACCTATTTAATACCCTTGCTAACTTAAGCATCGGAGTCCCTTGCAGGTACCCCCCCCTCTGGGGACGAAGGAATCAGCACCGCCACCAAGTCCAACAAGTCAGACACAGCAACTCCGACCATTACAGAAGATCTCATCCGAGATCGGCGGACGACCATGACAACGACCACACCTCAGACCTAGAAGAAAGAACGCCGCATAAAAACGCAGACACCATACCAAAAGATACTTCCCAAATCGACAACAAGAAGAACTCCTAAAACGAGGGAGCGATGGATGCATTTCAAGACCAGTTAAAACAACTTGAAGAAGATGCCATACGTCAAAGAGAGGCCAAGAAGGACCTACAAAAGGAAATAAGGTGACTCTGGGAATTGGAAAACAAACTCCTAAAACTTGAAGCTGATGTCAAGACTAAAGCCAGCCGATCCACTCCCGAAGATAACGCCCGAAAGGAGCAAGACCCATTCACCAAGGAGATCATGAAGACGAAAATCCCAAAGGACTTTAAACTCCCAAACATGACATTATACGACGGTACTACAGATCCCGGCCATCATCTCAGCAACCTCAGAAGCAGAATGTATCTCACCGACGCCTCAGATGCAGTTCGTTGCAAAGCCTTTCCAACTACTTTAACAAAAACAGCAATTAGATGGTTCGACAACCTCCCTCCTAGGTCCATCTCAAGTTTCGACGACATGGCTAAGAAATTCCTGGCAAATTCTCCATCCAAAAGGACAAAGCTAAACATGCTCCAAGCTTATTGGGAATCAAACAAGGAGAACGGGAAATCCTGCGCAACTATATGGAAAGATTCAATAAGACATGCATGGATATACAGAACCTGCCAACAGAAGCCGCTATTATGGGCCTCATTAATGGCTTACGAGAAGGGCCCTTTAGTCAATCTATATCAAAGAAGTACCCCACATCTTTGAATGAGGTGCAGGAACGAGCGGAAAAGTACATCAACATGGAGGAAAACTCCTGATTAGGAGAGACCTCGAAGGCCGGGTTCACCCCCCGGGATAAAGACAAAGATTCCAGAAAGAAGGAAGATCGACATGGAGAGAAAATAAAAAAATACCACAATTACACCCCCTCTTCGGGTGTCTCTTGTGGATGTATACAGAGAGGTTTGCAACACGAAAAAAATACCACCAGCTCGGCCACTCAAAGGCAAAAAAGGAGGAGGAAACCGGGCTAAATATTGTGTATACCATCGGATCCGCGGACACTCCACCAATGAGTGTTTCGACTTAAAAAATGTCATAGAAAAGCTCGTACGAGAAGGAAAGCTAGATCGATATCTGGCCACCCATGATGATGAAGAAAGAAAAAGAAGAAGAGCAGAAGATGTCAGACCAACAGCGCAATCATCTCGAACGCCAGAAAGACATGTCCACATGATACACGGCGGATTTGCTGGGGGAGGAATCTCCAAATCATCTCGCAAAAGACATCTCAAAGATGTATATCACGTCGCAGGAAATGAGGAAGCACCCGACATCCCAGCGATCACTTTCACCAAGGAAGACACATCCGGTGTCGCATCAGGGCATGACGATCCCATGGTCATCACTATTATACTGGCAAATGCAAATTTTCACCGCACGCTGATAGACCAGGGGAGCTCTGCCGATATCTTATTCAAAACTACTTTCGACAAACTTGGCTTGGAAGAAAAAGAACTCAGAGCGTATCCGAACAGCCTGTTCGGGCTAGGAGATACCCTAGTTCAATGGATGGGATACATCTCGCTCCACACAACTTTCGAAAAAAGAAGTCAGTCAAGAACACTCAAAATAGATTACATCGTAGTCGACGTAAGTTCAGCATACAATGCCCTAATAGGTCGGACAACGTTAAATCAGCTCGGTGCAATAGTCTCGACTCTGCATCTATGCATGAAGTTCCCAACTGCAGGAGGAATAGCTACGATAAAAGCAGATCAGAAGATAGTGCACCGCTATTACAACGAAAGTCTAAACCTCAGAGGCAGAGGAGAAAAATTCCACACAATTGAGCTCGGTGGAGTTTATAGGCGGGAAGAGCTCCGCCCACAACCTGAAGGAGAAATAGAGAAAATCCAGATCAGGGATAGCCTGGACCAAACAACTAATATCAGCATACTCCTAAAAGGAGACATAAAAGAATCACTCATACAGTTTCTACGAGACAACACCGACCTCTTTGCGTGGAACGCCGCAGACATGCTAGGCATAGATCCCAAGCTAATGTGCCACAAGTTAGCAGTCTACCCAGGATCTTGGCCGGTACAACAAAGGCGTAGAAAGCTAGGACCAGAACACTCTCAAGCTGTGGAAGAACAGGTACGAGCTCTACTGGAAATCGGGCAATAGCCTCAGCACTGGTCCGAGAAGACAACAGTGGGCAACAGCCCATATACTTTATCAGCAAAGCATTACAAGGATCCGAGCTGAACTACCAGAAAATAGAAAAGTTTGCTTATGCTCTCATACTAACATCACAATGACTTCGCCCATACTTCCAGGCTCACACTATTAGAGTTTGGACCAACCAGCCCATAAAAAGGATCTTACAGAAAACAGACTTGGCAGGCAGAATCTTGCAATGGGCAGTCGAGTTGTCCGAATTCGACCTTCATCCAAGAAATTCTACAGAATCTATCAATTTCAGAATTAATAGGTCGCAATCAGGGATGGACGACTCCCATAATTAACTACCTCAGAACAGAAGCTCTCCCCACAGATGAGAAAGAGGCAAATAGGTTAAAATGGTAAGCACAATACTATACCATCATAAATAATACTCTATACAAAAGAGGAATTTCAATACCACTATTAAAATGCGTGCCGACTTCCAACACAAAAGACGTCTTAGAAGAAGTACATAGTGGCATTTGTGGCAATTACCTCGGAGCGCATGCACTCGCCAAAAAGGTACTTCGGGCAGAATTTTATAGGCCAACCCTACAAAAAGAAGCTGTAGAATTTGTAAAGGCATGCTCATCATGTCAGAAACATGTCAACTTCCACATCGCCCCACCAGAGGAACTCATCAGCGTGGCCTCACCTTGGCCGTTCGCAAAATGGGGACTCGACCTTCTCGGACCTTTTCCTCAAGGATCAGGACAAGTCAAATTCCTCATAGTGGGAATAGACTACTTCACAAAGTGGATTGAGGCAGAACCCCTAGCTAACGCCACGGCTCAAAGAAGTCAAAAATTCCATACTCCATCACCACAGACAATGGTACTCAATTCACAGACGCAGGCTTCAGAAAACTAGCAGCTAACTTAAACATAAAACAACAATTCACCTTTATTGAACATCCCCAAGCCAATGGACAAGCTGAAGCTGTCAACAAAGTCATACTGGCAGGGCTGAAGCGGAGGTTACAGGATGCAAAGGGAGCCTGGACCAAGGAGCTCCCACAGGTCTTACGGGCATATCGAACAATGCCACATTCCACCACAAAGGAATCACCCTTCCGATTAGCATATGGAATGGAGGCAATGATCCCAGTAGAGATTGAAGAAAGGTCACCTAGAGTGATCCACTATAGTGAAGAAGCCAACTCCTAACTTCAAAGGGAAGAGCTCGACCTACTTCCGGATGTCCGAGAAAGAGCTCGGATATGGGAAGAGTCATTAAAACGATGAATGGCTTCCAGATACAATCAAAAGGTAATACAACGAGCCTTTGCTGAGGACGACCTCATTCTGATTCGAAACGACATTGGAACAACTCGACCTGGAGAAGGAAAGCTGACAGCAAACTGGAAAAGACCCTACCAAGTCATAGAAGTACTGGGAAAAGGCTACTACAGGCTTTTCGAACTCGACGGGAGAGAACTTTCTAGGTCATGGCATGCCTGCAACCTAAGAAGGTACTATTGTTAGGGATGATAAAGGACCTTAGGACAAGGCACACTCTTTTTCCTGAAAAGGTTTTTTAATGAGGCGCCAAGACCAAGACCTATAAATCACCCGACTTAGGAAATTAACTCCCGTATGTATATATTTGCATTCTCTTTTAATAAGATATGTTAAGATTTTCTACAAATGCTCAAGCCGCATTATTCCAAAACATTCATCGCCCAATTATAAAGCTACAGATCGACAGAAAGTGAAAACCAAATTCACTGCGCGATCACGATAAAAACCAAAAATGAAAACCAAATTCATTAAAAGGTCGACCAAACGAGGGTTAAAACCCAAACTCTACGAAATCGGCAAAAAAATGAAAGCGGAATAATGCAAGAAGTTATAGAATGGGGAAAATGCAATGGACGCGCTCGCACCGAGGACGCGCACGCGTCGGTGAAAGAATGATATGTTCACCTTATGCTGCATGGAAGCACCAATTTTGGACCCACTTCCTCAGGAGGCCAAGAAGCCCACTTCAAGCACTGAATGACTGAATTAGAAAGTGTATAAATAGGAGAAAATTTGATTTCAGAGTGGACTTTTTGGGGATTGGATCCTATTTTCATATTTTTAACTTTTAGCTTTCTTTGAGTTTTCTAGAGATTTTGAGATCTGGTTTATTTTCCTTTCTGTTCTTCATCTTCTTCTATAATTTCCTTTCTGTTTTGGTACTAGAGCAATGATGAACTAAACCCTAATTTCATTTGGGGGAGGAGCTCTATTGTAATTCTAATTAATCAATGAAATTCTTCTTCTTCTCAATTCAATTTTTGTAGCTATTGGATACCTTCTGTGTTGATTTAGAATTCTTCACTCTGAAAGGAGGTTGAATTCAATTGAATCCTTGTGTGAGCCTCGGAAAAGGAATCAATTGCATTAGAATTGGAGCTCTATTCTTCACTACTTTCTTGATCAACACAAATCGGGAGAAATTGATATCTTTGGAGTTAGTGTGGCTTATGGATGAGAGATTTGCGCTTAATCTCTTCTCATGACAATTAGATTAAAGAATTGGTAAGATTGATTGTGATTAGAGAGATTTGATTGCCAAGAAATTGGGATCAAATCAATTTTAATCTGCCATAGATCTACTAAATGATTGAGAAATGAGTTGAGACCCAATTGATTCATGAAGGATTATAGTATCTCCAATCCCTGATGAATCACTTACTTTGAATTTCTTTCACTTTAATTCCTCTGCAGCAGCTGCAATTTCATATTGTTTAGTTTTGTTTTAATTCCCTAAACCCAAATCTGTTTATTATTCATGCAATTTAAGTTTCCCTTGCCATTTAATATTTCTGCACTTTTAATTTCTGCACTTTAAGATCCAGTCATTTGCTCTCCTTGCGATTTAAGATTCAGCTCTTTTTAATTTCTTGCACTTTAAGTTTTAGTCAATTTAGCTTTCTGTCATTTACTTTCCTGTCAATTTACATTCTGCATTTAGAATTCTTACTATCTACATTCTGTCAATCCAATTCATCAATATTAGCTTAACTAAATTCATCACCTAACTAAAGTTGTTCAATCCATCAATCCCTGTGGGATCGACCTCACTCTTGTGAGTTATTATTACTTGATGCGACCCGGTGCACTTGCCGGTTAGATTGTGTTCAATCTAATTTTCACCCCATCAGTTGGAAACATCCAAGCCCACAAAGAAGAACTTGAATTACTCCCAGAAATCAAAGAACAAACCCAGATAAGGGAAGTAGCATAAAAACAAAGGATGATGAATAGATACAATAAAAAAGTCATTCGAAGTAGTTTCGTCTCAGACGACTTAGTCCTCATTAAAAATGACATCGGGATGAACAAGTTGGGTGGAGAAAAACTCGCTACAAATTGTAAAGGACCCTACAAGATAGTTGAAGTATTGGGAAAGGGCTATTATAAAGTGTTTGACCTAAATGGATCTGAGCTTCCAACATCATGGCACGCTTGCAATATGAAAAGGTATTATAGCTAGAAGCGAACCTCGCTCCCTGATGTACTATTTTTCCCGACTTTATGGGTTTTATTCGACAAGGGTTTTTTGGGAGGGGTTTTTAACGAGGCATCAAAGCGAGGACTAGGGGCAAGAGAATTTTTTAATCCCTTAGTAGCTAAAAGCATCCTTGAAAAGATACTTTTTCATTTAATAATAATAATTTCTCTCTAATTCCATTATTATTCTACGATACGCACTGACTTAAGCTAGAAAAAAAGCAAGAATCCATTGACCGACCTATATGGTCGGCAAGATAAAGCGACAAGGTACAAGTCGGTGTAAAGAGGTTATAGAAAATGATCATGATAGCTCGGAAGTAAGATAGCAACCGACCTATAAGTCTTCTGAGACCGAGAAGAACGAAATGCATCACAAGAATAACCTAAGTTATGAAAATGATTCAATAATTAAAGCAAAATTGAACGTATGGTATTACGGTAATAGAAAAACAAGAAATATGAAGGACCCTTAAGGGATCATTGGTAAAAGTTTTTCATGAAAACTTTGCCCAAATTAAGATTACTTAGCAAAAATGTTTTCTTAAAGGCTTTGCTGAACAGCAGCAAAATTATCTACTGACCTAGATAAAATAGAAACTTTGTGAAAATAGCTACTTTGTTAAAGTATTATTGGAAAAGGATCAAAAACGTCTAAAAAAGCATACAGCAGTTGTTTTTAAAAATCCTTAAAGGATCAAAAGTCAGGAACCATCAACAGAAATACACAAAAATACATAAAAATTCTTCATAAAAGGTCCCAAAAATTGGGCCTTAGTAAGAGCATTAAATATGGCCAATCAGAGGGTTCAAATCATCAGTAAGAGAAGAGACCGGTCCGGCTGTGGAAGTTAGAGGAGTTCAAGGAGTTTCTTCGGCGTCAGAAGTCAGAGCTACCTTGGGCTAAGCAGATGAGCTTGGCAATACCCCTTCTGTTGGACCGACCTCTTGTGGAGGAGATTCAACCCGGCGTTGTCCCACTGTCTTCAGCTCGGAATCAGTCTCAAGACGTAGAGGAAAAACTATCTCACGATTGATAACAACCTTGTTAGGATGAAGAGGTGACAGGTCCAAGTCAGGCACAATAACACCGACCTATTGTTTCAACACCCTGAGCACCTCTTCAGTGCCTTCAATTATAGAATCCTCCAAGTCCTGGTAACCCTCCCAAAGCACTTCCAACTATAATTTCAGGTCAATATTGTCCAAAAGGACCTTGATATAGTTCTGCACAGCCTTCTCCCTCAAGCCCTCAGCAATTCGAATTCCTCCTCGGATCAAGATCTGAAGATGAGTTCGGACAGAAGCATCATCCATAGCAATCGAGCTATTGGGAAGGATATGCTTCTTAGTAAACTTCATTTTGTCAAAGCCGGTGTCCCCGACGATAGAAACACTGGCTTCCGAGGTCTTGCGCTTTTTTGGAACAGGTTCAGAGGAGGAAAGAACTGGGGGATAGGGGCATGAGGAGGAAGAGGAGGAGTAGAAATGGGATTTACCAATCTCAGCTGAGAGGAAGAGGAAGTCCCCAAACCCGATCTCTGTTGAGAGGAAGTAGCTGATGTTCCGCCTTCCTATGCCTGAGCAGCCCAGACATGTGCATTCCTTTTGGCCTCCTGCACTTTAAGATAGGCTACTTTTGATCCACTTTTCATTTTTTCTGAAAGAAAAATCCTATTTTTCAATGATCTCAACCTTTGCATTATCTACTTCTATACCTTTGTTTGAGATTTTACGGCTAAGAAAAATCCCCTTAGAGACCATGAAATGGTAATTTTTTCATTTTAAAACTAGGTTTGTCTCTTGGCAACATCTCAAAACTAAGTCAAGGTGGTACAAGCAAGTGTTAAATGAATACCCAAACATAAAGAAATCATCCATAAAGACTTCATTAAATTTTTCTGCCATGTCTGAAAAAATTGAGAGCATGCATCTTTGGAAGGTGGGTGGGGCATTGCAAAGTCCAAATGGTATCCTTTTGTATGCAAAATCTCCAAAAGGGCAAGTGAATAATGTCTTCTCTTGATCATTGGGGTTTACCACTATTTGATTGTACCTTGAGTAGCCATAAAAAAAGTAATAGAAAGCATGGCCTGTCAACCTTTCCAGCATTTGGTCAATGAAGGAGAGAAGGAAATGGTCATTCCTTGTAACGTTATTTAGCCTCCTATAGTCTATACACATCCTCCACCCAGTCACTGTCTTTGTGGGGATGAGTTTCTCCTTGTTGTTGGAAATCACTGTGATGCCACATTTCTTTGGTACTACTTGAACGGGGCTAATCCATGGGCTATCTGAAATGGGGTATATGATCCAGGTATCCCATAGTTTTATGACTTCCTTCTGGACCACTTCTTTCATTGTGGGATTGAGCCTTCTTTGGGGTTGCACCACAGGCTTGGAGTCTTCTTCCAACAGAATCTTGTGCATACAAATAGTGCGAATGTTTGTTCAACCTATTAGTCCAGCCTATTTCACTCTTATGTGTTCTTAGTACTTCCAACAACTCTTCCTCCTCTTTCGCATTTAGAGCAAAAATAATGATTATTGGGACTGTTTCCCCAGTACCAAGAAAGGCATATTTGAGTCTTAGAGGCAGAGGCTTTATTTCTTGTTTTGGAGGTTCATTATCCTTGGTTTCACGTGGCTTTTCATTAATTTGTGTCTCTTCATCCTCTTCAACTTGGATGCCCTAGACTTCCTCCACATAATCTTTACCATTGCTAGCTTTAAGAACCTCTTCAACTAAGGTGTCCATCACATTAATCCTCATGCAATTTTCTATCTCCTCTAGATATTGCATGGCTTTGAACACATTGAAAACCATTTGATCATTATGTACCCTGAGCACTAGCTCACCCATCTCAACATCAATTAAGACTCTAGTAGTAACTAAAAAGGGTCTTCCAAGTATGATTGAATTGCTCCCCTCATCTTCCACATCAAGTATCACAAAATCAGTCGGAAAGATGAACTCTCCAACCTTTACTAGCAAGTTTTCTACCACTCCATTGGGGATCTTAAGGGATCTATTAGCAAGTTGCAAAGACATCCTTGTGGGTATAACATCCTCTATGAGCATCTTTTTTTATCAGAGAGAGATACATGAAGTTGATTCTTGCTCCCAGGTCACAGAGTGCCTTTTCTATTGTCATGTCTGATGACATGTCATCATGTCATGTTTTTCTATGCTTTTTCATACAAGAAATTGATGATTAGTACTTAAATATTGCATTCTTTTGTGCTTAAATGGTATATTTCTTTTATCCTTTGATTTTATAAACTTTCTAGGAAATAAGAAGAAAAAAAGAAAAAAAGGACAAAATAAGCTAAAAGGAAGAAAAGAGGAATTTTGGGCACATTGTGGAGTTGAGGCACACTTTGGAGCCTTAGGCCACACTTTTAAAAGCGTGGCCCATAACTAAATCAAGAAAGCGTGCTTCATGTTCACAACGACCCAATTTCTGGTACGTCATGATCGTACTAGAAACTGAGCGCTACCAACTTGTCTTCCAAATTATTATCTATTATTTATTATATGAGCCTGAATCGTTGTTAAAAGCGTAGTTATTTTTGCGAGGTGCTTTTTTGAAAACATTTGGATTAATAAATAGAATCATTCATAATCAATTCACAAAAAATAATAGATAAAATGGTTATAAATAACCACGCATACATACATCACAAGTAGTTCACAACAATCAGTGATTCAGCCTTTACTAGAGTATTGACTTTTAGTTAGAACACCCCTAGATATAGCTAGATAATAACTATATACTTATATATACATAAAAACATCCCAAACACTGACCTGTTCAAGATGTCTCTAAGCTGGCCCCCAGGTTAGCCTAGACTCTATACTCACCTAGTCCCTCTAAACTACTAAAGCGAGGGAAGGTACGTTCTAAGTCTTCAAAACTCAAGTCAGGTGGATTATCATCAAAAGGTGAAACATCTTCTACTACTCCTCTGCATGATCATACATCGTCTTAGAGCATATCACTGGTACTTTATTCAGTGGCCACATAACAGCAACATCGTACGGGGGACTTAGGTTAAAGTTCGTAGATAAACGGGGCATAGATGTCGGCTGGTCCCACGGTATATACATATAAATAGATAACGGAGTTCACTCTAGACTCAGAAGACTACCCAGAGCAAAACCTTTTGCAAAACGATCATCAGTGGACTACGGAAGGATGCTCTTGCTTCCATCTGGAGGGAGAAGATAGAGAGAATGGGTAAGAACTGGGGAGTTCTTAGTAGGGTTGGGGTTATTAGTTAAGTTCATTAATTATATGTTGTTTTAAGACGAATAGCAGAATACGGAGAAGCAGTAAACAGAAGATACAAATAAATAGGGAAGATAGAGAAAACAGATAGCATAACACAAACAGAAGAATACAAGAAAATAACACAAACATAGAGAATAGAATACAAATAAGGAAAGTATACATTCATACAACAATCATAACAGAGGAGATGCACAACCAAGTATGATGCATGTCTAGTCCTAGTGCAGGTAATGAGCTCATCTGTCGGTTTCTACCCGCTCCCGACGTAACCCGAAGCAGCTGAAACGGGTATGGCTTTCCAGTTGGCTATACCCTTGTGTATAGGAAATAACCCCTCTGCCACCACAGGGTCCACTGCACGCAGGAAATAACACATCTGCCATTGCAGGGATGTATGCCGACACACCTTCTATATACAGGAAATAACCCCTCTACCACTACAGAAATGGAACAGGTGGTCACGGTACTTCTGCAGTAGGAAATAACCCCTCTGCCTTACAGAATTAAAATATGGATCTGTATGACAGGAAAGCATTCTCAGTGGTCGTACCACCATCTATCTGACTGCCTCAATGCAGTAGATGAACAAACAAATACTCTGGAGTTGCCTTAATGCAACAAATAAACAAACAAGCACCTTTTGCATTGCTTCAAGCAACAAATGACCCTTCAACAGGTCCTCTGCTTTTTATCATTGGTTCACGAAAATTACACTCACACTATGTAATTCCGCACAACTAACCAGCAAGTGCACTGGGTCGTCCAAGTAATACCTTACGTGAGTAAGGGTCGAATCCCACGGGGATTGTTAGTTGAAGCAAACTATGGTTATCTTATTAATCTTAGTTAGGATACCAATTATAGTTATCAATTGACTTGCAAATAAACAAGAAAGCATGGATTAATTAATACTTATTATCCAGTAATGGAGAATATGTTGGACTTTTTGGAGATGTTTTGTCTTCTGAATTCCTATAACATAATGCTTCCTCACTTTCAAACATGCAAGGCTCCTTCCATGGCAAGCTGTATGTAGGGTGTCACTGTTGTCAATTGCTACTTCCCATCCTCTCAGTGAAAATGGTCCAAATGCTCTGTCATAGCACGGCTAATCATCTGTTGGTTCTTGATCATATCGGAATAGGATTCATTGATCCTTTTGCGTCTGTCACTACGCCCAACACTCGCGAGTTTGAAGCTCGTCACAGTCATCCAATCCCTGAATCCTACTCGGAATACCACAGACAAGGTTTAGACTTTCCGGATTCTCAAGGATGCTGCCAATGGATTCTAGCTTATACCACGAAGACTCTGATTAGAGAATCCAAGAGATATTCATTCAATTGAATGTAGAATAGAGGTGGTTGTCAGGCTCGCGTTCATGGGTTGAGAATGGTGATGAGTGTCACGGATCATCACCTTCTTCATACTGAAGTTCGAATGAACATCTTAGATAGGAACAAGCGTGTTTGAATAGAAAATAGAAATAATTGCATAAATTCATCGAGACGCTGTAGAGCTCCTCACCCCCAACAATGGAGTTTAGAGACTCATGCTGTCAAACAGTACAAAGTTCAGATCTAAAAATGTCATGAGATGCAAAATAAGTCTCTAAAAGTTGTTTAAATACTAAACTGGTAACCTAGGTTTACAGAAAATGAGTAAACTAAGATAGATGGTGCAGAAATCTAATTCTGGGGCCCACTTAGTGTGTGCTGGGGCTGAAACTTGAGCTTCTCACATGCCTGGGCTGTTTCTGGAGTTAAACGCCAGGTTGTAACCTGTTTCTGGCATTTAACTCCAACTTGCAACCTGTTTCTGGCGCTGAACGCCAGAATGCAACATGGAACTGGCGTTAAACGCCAGTTTTTGTCATTTATCTTCGTGCAAAGTATGGACTATTATATATTGAGAGCGCGCCAATTGGACTCCTGTAGCTCCAAAAAATCCATTCCGAGTGTAGGGAGGTCAGAATCCAACAGCATCAGCAGTCCTTTTTCAGCCTAAATTAGATTTTTGCTCAGCTCCCTCAATTTCAACCAGAAAATACCTGAAATCACAAAAAAACACACAAACTCATAGTAAAGACAAGAAATATGAATTTTGCCTAAAAACTAATAGAAATATACAAAAAACTAACAAAAATATACTAAAAACTATATGAAATTACACCCAAAAAGCGTATAAAATATCCGCTCATCACAACACCAAACTTAAACTGTTGCTTGTCGTAAAGCAACTAGATAAATAAAACAGGATGAAAAGAAATCAAGAAGCAATAGTATCTCAGAGTTTTAAGTGAAGCTCAGATTCTAACTAGATGAGCGGGACTAGTAGCTTTTTGCTTCTGAACAGTTTTGGCATCTCAATTTATCCTTTGAAATTTAGAATGATTGGCATCCATAGAAACTCAGAATTCAGATAGTATTATTGATTCTCTTAGTCAAGTATGTTGATTCTTGAACACAGCTACTTTTATGAGTCTTGGCCGTGGCCCTAAGCACTTTGTTTTCCGGTATTACTACCGGATACGTAAATGCCACAGACACATAAATAGGTGAACCTTTTCAGATTGTGACTTAGCTTTGCTAAAGTCCCCAATTAGAGGTGTCCAGACTTCTTAAGCACACTCTTTTGCTTTGGATCACGACTTTAACCACTCAGTCTCAAGCTTTTCACTTGGACCTGCATGCCACAAGCACATGGTTAGGGACAACTTGATTTTAGCCGCTTAGGCCTGGATTTATTTCCTTGGGCCCTCCTATCCATTGATGCTTTTCACCCTTACCTTTTAGTTTAAAGAGCTGTTGGCTTTTCCTACCTCTTTTGCTTTTTTTTTCACTGCTTTTTCTTGCTTCAAGAATCAATTTCATGATTTTTCAGATCAGCAATAATATTTCTCTTGTTCATCATTCTTTCAGGAGCCAACAATTTTAACATTCATAAAATTCAATATAAAAAATATGCACTGTTCAAGCATTCATTCAGAAGACAAAAAATATTGCCACCATATATAAATAATTAGAATTTTCCTTATTAAGAACTCGAAAAAAAATATTGCCTCTTTATTCTAAAAATTCTACTATTTTATTCATGTTTGATGATGATGAGAAAAATAAATTATAGCTTACTTGGAGATAAAATCAAAATAGATATACTACTTACTACTCATATATAACTTCTAAGGTAAATTCCTATAAGAATAACTATCACAGAGTTAAAGCTAAGATTAGGACTCAACAACCTTTATTTTGGGAAATAGATGTTCCTCTAGTCTGTGGGGTGCTTGGTCCTTCAAGAGATAGCTTTTGACACTTCAGTTCCTTCAAGTCACGCCTTTGCTCTTCTTGTTCCCCAAGCAGTTTGCAAAGCATGCTATTTTGATTATTCTATTCTTCCTTTATTTGGTCCATAGCTTCTTGCAACTTGGCAACAGATGCTTCAAGATGCTCCCAGTATTCAATTTGAGGATCTCTGGGAGAAATTCCTGTGCTCTCCTCTTGATGGGGTCGTCCTGCACTTGTTGTCTTTCCATTGATATTTTGGTGATTGGTCGCTCAACTGAGATATACTCATTTACTCCCATCTTTACCCCAGCAACTTTACATAGCATATAGATTAAGCTTGGATAAGCCAATTTGGCATCTTTGGAGTTCTTGTTTGCAATTATGTAAAGTTCACACGAAATCAGCTGATGAACTTCCACTTCTTTTCCCAACATAATGCACTGGATCATTACTGCTCTTTTAATGGTGACTTCAGAGCGGTTGCTAGTAGGCAGTATAGAATGCCCAATGAAGTCCAACCAGCCTCTAATGACTGGTTTAAGATCTTCTCTCTTGAGTTGATTTGGGACGCCCTTTGTGCTGGTTGTCCACCTGGTTCCAGGGAGGCATATGTCCTCTAGAATCTTATCCAAGCCCTTATTTGTTCTCATCATTCTCGTATAATTGGAGTCTGGGTCATCTTTCAGCTGAGGTAGCTTAAAGATCTCCCTGATTTTGTCAGGGTGGATATGAATAATCTTTCCTCTGACCAAGGTCCGATAGTCATAGAGGGCAGTTCCAGATATTTTCTGCCCATCTGTTTGCCACAGATTAGAGTAGAATTCCTAACCATGTTTCTTCCCACCTTTGTTTTAGGATTAGCTAGGATTTCTCAGCTCCTGTTTCGAATTTGCTCTTGGATCTCCGGATATTCATCTTCTTTCAGATCGAATTTGACTTTTGGGATCACTGATCTTAATCCCATTATTTTGTAGTAATAGTATGAATGTTCTTTGGTTAAGAACTTCCCTTGATTCCAAAGTGGTTTTGAAATATTCTCTTTCTTGCCTCTTGGAGTGGTTTGCTTTCCCTTAGGATCCATGATCTTAGAGGGTATGGCTTAGTGATCACGGATAAACACACTAAACTTAGAGATTTGCTTGTCCTCAAGCAAAAGAAAGGAAAGGAGAGGAACAGAAGGAGAGCCAATTTCGAATGGTGGATGAGAGGAGGGAGGCCGAATGTGGATTTAAAGGGAGGGGGTGGGTTTTCGAAAATTTTGAAAAAAGATAAAATAGAAGATATGATTTGTAAAATACAAATATGATAGGAAAAAGATATAATTTATAAATAAAAAGTTATGAAAGATATTTGAAAAAGACAAATCGGAATTTTGAAAAGAAAATATGATGAGTTTGAAAAGATTTGAAAAGAAGTTGAGGAGGATTAAAAGAATTTTATGTTTATGAATTAAGATACATTTGATATCTTTGAAAAGGGATTTTAGAAATTAGGATTAAAAATTTTTGGAACTGAAGTTTGAAAGGTGGGAGTTTGTAACATGTTTATGGAAGAAATCATGAATTGAAACGTGAAAAATGGAAAAAATTTGAGTTGAAAACGAATTCACCTCCTCCCCACAATCCTGGTGTTAAACGCCCAAACGCTGCATGTTTTGGGCATTTAACGCCCATCTGTAGCTTCTCCTGGGCGTTTAACGCCCAGCTGTTGCTTCTGGCTGGCGTTAAACGCCAGGAATTTCTTTGTCACTGGGCATTTTTCTGAACACCCAGGACACTGTAAATCTGGCATTCAACGCCCAGAATGTGCTTTTTTCTGGCGTTTAACACCCAGAAGATGCTTCTTTATGGCGTTTAACGCCCAGATGGCTATCTATACTGGCGTTGAACGCCCAGTAGATGCTTCTTTTGGGCGTTCAATGCCCAAAATAGCTCTTACTGGCTTTTTCGCACCAGTGAGCTTTTTTTTGCTATTTTATCCTCTGAATCCTTCTATGACTTTGTGAACTCATGCAATTGCCATTTTACATTTGAAGAAAATTAATATGAACCTATAAAAATCAATTAATTGAAAAATAAGCTTTGTTAATGGCTGGGTTGCCTCCCAGCAAGCGCTTCTTTATTTTCTTTAGTTGGACTATTACTGAGCTTTAATCAAGCATCAATTTTGAGCATTTTTGCTAAAAATTGCTTTCAAGATAATGTTTGACTCTTTGTCCATTAACAATGAACTTTTTGTCAGAGTCATTATCTAAAGCTCTACGTATCCATATGGTGACACACTTGTAATCACATACGGACCTCTCCACCGGGATTTCAATTTCCCGGGGAATAATCTGAGCCTAGAATTAAACAGCAGAACTTTCTGCCCTGGCTCAAAGACTCTGGATGACAACTTCTTATCATGCCATCTTTTTGCTTTCTCTTTGTAAATTTTTGCATTTTCAAAAGCATTGAGTCTGAATTCCTCTAGCTCATTTAATTGGAGTAATCATTTTTCTCCAGCTAACTTGGCATCAAGGTTTAGGAATCTGGTTACCCAATAGGCCTGATGTTCCAGTTCCACTAGCAAGTGACAGGCTTTTCCATACACAAGCTGGTATAGAGAAGTTCCTATAGGAGTCTTGAATGCTGTTCTGTATGCCCACAGAGCATCATCCAAGCTTCTTGCCCAATCCCTTCTACGGTTAATCACAGTCCGTTCAAGATTCTTTTAAGTTATCTATTAGAGACTTCAGCTTACCCATTTGTCTGTGGATGATATAAAGTAGCTACCCTGTGGCTAACTCCATATCGAACCAAAGTAGAGTAAAGCTGTTTATTGCAGAAATGAGTGCCCCAATCACTGATTAGTACTCTAGGGATACCAAATCTACTGAAGATGTGTTTCTGGAGGAATTTCAGCACTGTCTTAGTATCATTAGTGGGTGTTGCAATAGCTTTCACCCATTTGGATACATAATCCACTGTCACCAGAATATAAGTGTTTGAGTATGATGGTGGGAAAGGCCCCATGAAGTCAATACCCCATACATCAAACAACTCAATCTCCAAGATCCCTTGTTGAGGCATAGCATAACTGTAAGGTAGATTGCCAGATCTTTGGCAACTGTCACAATTAAGTACAAACACTCGGGAGTCTTTATAGAGAGTAGGATAGTAGAAGCGACAATGGAAGACTCGTGTGGCTGTTCACTCACTTCCAAAATGTCCTCCATACTGTGATCCATGGCAGTGCCAGAGGATCTTCTATGCTTTTTCTTTAGGCACACATCTACGGATTACTCCGTCTACATATCTCTTGAAGAGATATGGTTCATTCCAAAGATAGTACTTTGCATCCGTGATCAATTTCTTTGATTGCTGCCTACTGTACTCTTTGAGTATAAATCTCACTGCCTTGTAGTTTGCAATATCTGCGAACCATGGCACTTCCTGGATCGCAAAAAGGTGCTCATCCGGAAAGTTTTCAAAGATCTCAGTAAGAGGGAGGGACGCCCCTTCTACTGGTTCTATTCGGGACAGGTGATCTGCTACTTGGTTCTCTATCCCTTTTCTGTCTCTTATTTCTATATCAAACTCCTGCAGAAGCAACACCCATCTGATGAGTCTGGGTTTTGAATCCTACTTTGTGAGCAGATATTTAAGAGCAGCATGGTCAGTGTACACAATCACTTTTGATCCTACTAAATAAGATTTGAACTTGTCAATGACGTAAACCACTGCAAGTAACTCTTTTTCTGTGGTTGTGTAGTTCTTCTGTGCGTCATTTAAAACACGACTGGCATAGTAAATGACGTGCAGAAGCTTGTCATGCCTTTGTCCCAACACTGCACCAATGGCATGGTCACTGGCATGACACATCAGTTCAAATGGTAATGTCCAGTCTGCTGCAGAGATGACTGGTGCTGTGACCAGCTTAGCTTTTAGAGTCTCAAATGCCTGCAGACACTCCTTATCAAAGATAAATGGTGTGTCAGCAGCTAGCAGATTACTTAGAGGTTTGGCAATTTTTGAAAAACCTTTTATAAACCTCCTATAGAATTCTGCATGCCCCAGAAAGCTTCTGATTGCCTTAACATTGGTAGGTGGTGGTAATTTTTCAATTACCTCTACCTTAGCTTGATCTACCTCTATTCCCTTATTCAAAATTTTTTGCCCAAGGACAATTCCTTCAGTCACCATAAAGTGACATTTCTCCCAGTTTAAAACCAAGTTAGTCTCTTGGCACTGATGTGTGAAAAACGATCCAACGCAAAACTCACTGGCAAGTGTACCAGGTCGCATCAAGTAATAAAACTCACGGGAGTGAGGTCGATCCCACAGGGATTGAAGGATTGAGCAATTTTAGTTTAGTGATTGATTTAGTCAAGCGAATCAAATATTGGTTGAGTGATTTTGTATCCAACAGTAAGTAAATAGCAGGAAATGTAAAGGGAGAGGGGTGAATCACAGAAATTAAAGAGAACTGAAAGTAAAGATGCTGAATCTTAAAGAACAAGAAATTAAATGACTGAAACTTAAAGTGCAAGAAATGTAAATTGCAGTAACTTAAAATGCAAGAAATGTAAATTGCTTGAATGGAAAAAGGAAATTGAGGATTGGGAATTCAGAATTCCAGCAAGGGAAATTAAATTGCAACAATTAATAAAGCAGAAGATGAATTGGAAGTAACTAGATCTCAAATAGAAATGGAAATTAAATTGCAGCAGGGGTTCATAGAAGAACCAAAAAGGAAAATGAGATCTCAGGACTCGAGAGACTAGATAGCAAAGTCTAGATCTCAATTGCCTTCCCAGATCCAAGTTCACAAAGCAATTAACAAGAAATTGAAGAAGAAGCAGTAAAGGAATTGTAATTGAACTCAATTGTGCAGAAAAGAAATTAAAGAGATCTTGAATGGAGATTGAGACAGAAATTCCTCAATTCTTCACACCCAAGACTCAAACAAGAAAAGTAAAAATGCTCAAGCAAGAACGAGGAAGAAGAGAGATCAATTCTCCTCCCCAATTCTCTGAAATTTAGTGAAGTCCCCAAAAGAAGTTCAAAAGTTCAAAAATAAAAGTAAAGATTCAAAGAAAGGTTCAAAGTTCAAAAGTAAAGGAAGAGGTCCTAATTACATCAAACTATCTCCTATTTATACACTTTCTATTCTTGGATCTTGGGATTTGGATGGGCTTTTGATTTGGTGAATAAATGAATTAAATTGGATTTTTAATTCAATTTTTTAGCCCAAAACAATTTGCTTCCGGGCTGCCCTGCCCTTGTGGAGGGCAGGGCAGAAAATGATGCGTGCGGCCGTTGGTGCCTTGGTGCGTGCGATTTGTTGCTGTAGGATGCTGCCCTGCCCTTGTGGAGGGCAGGGCAGAAATTTTTGGTGCGACAGAATGCTGCCCGTGCGCGCGTGTTGATGCTGCCGAAGCTTCCTTGGTGCGCCAATCTGGTGCGCTGGCCGTGCACCACAAGATGCTACCCTGCCCTTGCGGAGGGCAGGGCAATGTTCCCAAAGCTGAAGTCCCGTGTTTGAAACTCGGGCAATGCACACGCTACACTTTTCCTTGGTTTTTCTCCACTTGATGTTGTCTTGGATTTGGTTATGCCATTATCTGCTTTCCCTTCTTCAGATTTTTTGGCCTATCTTCTTCTTCTTGAGGTTGATTCTGAGAGTGATTGCTTGCTGTTGCATCTTCATCATTAGCTGCATCTTTTTCAACTTGTTTCTTATCACTTTCCTTGGGTTTCTTAGTGGCTTCTTCATCTTTCAGCAGTATTTTTCCACTCCTCAACTGTATTGCCTTGCATTCCTCTTTTGGATTAGGAAAGGTGTCACTTGGTAGTGAGCTTGATGGTTTTTCAACAGAAATTTGCTTGGAGATTTGCCCAATCTGCCTCTCTAGGTTCTTCATGGAGGCTTCTTGGTTCTTTGTTGTCAGTTCTTGGTTCTTCATCATCTTCTCCATGAGCATCTCTAGATTAGTGATCCTCTGAGAGTCTTGTGAGATTGGTTGGTTTTGGGGTGTTGATGGATGATGATAGGTGTTTTGATTAGTTGGGTGGTTATTGGGTGGATAATGGTTAGAGTTGGGATAAGTATTTTGTGGTTTTCTGTATGTGTTTTGGTTAGTGTTTGGCTGGTTGTTGTTTGTGTTTTTCCAGTTATTTTGAGTTGAGTTCCTTTGCCATGGCTACTGAATTTGATTGTGGTTGTCTCCCCATCTAAGGTTGGGATGGTTCTTCCAAGAAGGATTGTAAGTATCTCCATAGACTTCATTAGTTCCAGGATTTTGGTTGTGCATGTATTGGACTTGCTCTTGTTGTTGCTCCTCTTGAATTTCTTCATTTTGCCCCCAAGTAGTTGATGGTTGACTTGTGGTACTCACTGATGCAACTTGCAGGCCATCAATCCTTTTCGCCATTTGCTCAAATTGTTGCTGAATCTGCTGCTGCATCATTTTGTTTTGAGCTAAGATTGAATCCACTCCTTCCAACTCCATTACTCCTCTCCTTTGTGATGGTTGGCGTTGCCTTTGGTGAGCAAAGAAATATTGGTTGTTAGCCACCATATCAATGAGATTTTGCGCTTCCTCTGTAGTTTTCATGAGTTGTAATGAACCTCCGGCTGAATGATCAAGTGCTTCTTGGGCCTTCAGAGTAAGTCCCTCATAGAAGTTCTGCAGCTTGTCCCACTCAGTAAACATCTCTGGTGGACATTTCCTCAACAGTGCCTTATATCTTTCCCATGCTTCATATAAATTTTCAGCCTCCATTTGAGTGAATGTCTGCACCTCAGTCTTCAATCTTATGATCCTTTGAGGGGGATAAAATTTGGCAAGAAACTTGCTCACCAAGTCGTCCCAAGTGTTGATGCTCTCCTTTGGAAATGTTTCTAGCCATTGAGTAGCTTTGTCTCTGAGAGAGAATGGAAAGAGTAGTAACTTGTAGCTGTCAGGAGGCACACCATTGGTTTTGACAGTGTCACAAATCCTCAAGAAAGTAGATAAGTGTTGATTTGGGTCCTCCAATGGCCCTCCTCCAAAAGAGCAGTTGTTTTGGACCAAAGTGATGAGTTGTGGCTTTAGTTCAAAGTTGTTTGCATTGACATTAGGAGTAAGAATGCTGCTCCCACAGTGTCTAGCATTAGCAAATGTGTAGGAAGCCAATACTCTTTTTTGTTGTGGGTTATTGTTGGCTCCTCCTTCTGGTTGATTGGGATTTGATGGATCTCCTTCCATCTCTTGGAATTCCTCCTCAGATTCTTCCTCTCCAATAACGTTCTTCCCTTTTTCAGCTCTTCTTATTCTTCGAAGAGTTCTTTGGTCAATTTCAGAGAGAATAGGGGAAGATCTTCCTGTACCTGACATACAAACATACAACAATAAACACACAGATCCAGAAAACCAAAGAAACTTCAATCTATTGCTAGAATGAAGTTTTAGTTAGTTTGAGGAAAAATTCAAACAGTTAGTGTGTTAGTCAAAATTAAAGAAACAGAAAAGAAAAAGTGCTTGATCTAGATCTCCACTTCACTTAATCATTGTCAATCTATTTCAATCCCCGGCAACGGCGCCAAAAACTTGATGTGTGGAAAACGATCCAACACAAAACTCACCGGCAAGTGTACCAGGTCGCATCAAGTAATAAAACTCACGGGAGTGAGGTCGATCCCACAGGGATTGAAGGATTGAGCAATTTTAGTTTAGTGATTGATTTAGTCAAGCGAATCAAATATTGGTTGAGTGATTTTGTATCCAACAGTAAGTAAATAGCAGGAAATGTAAAGGGAGAGGGGTGAATCACAGAAATTAAAGAGAACTGAAAGTAAAGATGCTGAATCTTAAAGAACAAGAAATTAAATGACTGAAACTTAAAGTGCAAGAAATGTAAATTGCAGTAACTTAAAATGCAAGAAATGTAAATTGCTTGAATGGAAAAAGGAAATTGAGGATTGGGAATTCAGAATTCCAGCAAGGGAAATTAAATTGCAACAATTAATAAAGCAGAAGATGAATTGGAAGTAACTAGATCTCAAATAGAAATGGAAATTAAATTGCAGCAGGGGTTCATAGAAGAACCAAAAAGGAAAATGAGATCTCAGGACTCGAGAGACTAGATAGCAAAGTCTAGATCTCAATTGCCTTCCCAGATCCAAGTTCACAAAGCAATTAACAAGAAATTGAAGAAGAAGCAGTAAAGGAATTGTAATTGAACTCAATTGTGCAGAAAAGAAATTAAAGAGATCTTGAATGGAGATTGAGACAGAAATTCCTCAATTCTTCACACCCAAGACTCAAACAAGAAAAGTAAAAATGCTCAAGCAAGAACGAGGAAGAAGAGAGATCAATTCTCCTCCCCAATTCTCTGAAATTTAGTGAAGTCCCCAAAAGAAGTTCAAAAGTTCAAAAATAAAAGTAAAGATTCAAAGAAAGGTTCAAAGTTCAAAAGTAAAGGAAGAGGTCCTAATTACATCAAACTATCTCCTATTTATACACTTTCTATTCTTGGATCTTGGGATTTGGATGGGCTTTTGATTTGGTGAATAAATGAATTAAATTGGATTTTTAATTCAATTTTTTAGCCCAAAACAATTTGCTTCCGGGCTGCCCTGCCCTTGTGGAGGGCAGGGCAGAAAATGATGCGTGCGGCCGTTGGTGCCTTGGTGCGTGCGATTTGTTGCTGTAGGATGCTGCCCTGCCCTTGTGGAGGGCAGGGCAGAAATTTTTGGTGCGACAGAATGCTGCCCGTGCGCGCGTGTTGATGCTGCCGAAGCTTCCTTGGTGCGCCAATCTGGTGCGCTGGCCGTGCACCACAAGATGCTACCCTGCCCTTGCGGAGGGCAGGGCAATGTTCCCAAAGCTGAAGTCCCGTGTTTGAAACTCGGGCAATGCACACGCTACACTTTTCCTTGGTTTTTCTCCACTTGATGTTGTCTTGGATTTGGTTATGCCATTATCTGCTTTCCCTTCTTCAGATTTTTTGGCCTATCTTCTTCTTCTTGAGGTTGATTCTGAGAGTGATTGCTTGCTGTTGCATCTTCATCATTAGCTGCATCTTTTTCAACTTGTTTCTTATCACTTTCCTTGGGTTTCTTAGTGGCTTCTTCATCTTTCAGCAGTATTTTTCCACTCCTCAACTGTATTGCCTTGCATTCCTCTTTTGGATTAGGAAAGGTGTCACTTGGTAGTGAGCTTGATGGTTTTTCAACAGAAATTTGCTTGGAGATTTGCCCAATCTGCCTCTCTAGGTTCTTCATGGAGGCTTCTTGGTTCTTTGTTGTCAGTTCTTGGTTCTTCATCATCTTCTCCATGAGCATCTCTAGATTAGTGATCCTCTGAGAGTCTTGTGAGATTGGTTGGTTTTGGGGTGTTGATGGATGATGATAGGTGTTTTGATTAGTTGGGTGGTTATTGGGTGGATAATGGTTAGAGTTGGGATAAGTATTTTGTGGTTTTCTGTATGTGTTTTGGTTAGTGTTTGGCTGGTTGTTGTTTGTGTTTTTCCAGTTATTTTGAGTTGAGTTCCTTTGCCATGGCTACTGAATTTGATTGTGGTTGTCTCCCCATCTAAGGTTGGGATGGTTCTTCCAAGAAGGATTGTAAGTATCTCCATAGACTTCATTAGTTCCAGGATTTTGGTTGTGCATGTATTGGACTTGCTCTTGTTGTTGCTCCTCTTGAATTTCTTCATTTTGCCCCCAAGTAGTTGATGGTTGACTTGTGGTACTCACTGATGCAACTTGCAGGCCATCAATCCTTTTCGCCATTTGCTCAAATTGTTGCTGAATCTGCTGCTGCATCATTTTGTTTTGAGCTAAGATTGAATCCACTCCTTCCAACTCCATTACTCCTCTCCTTTGTGATGGTTGGCGTTGCCTTTGGTGAGCAAAGAAATATTGGTTGTTAGCCACCATATCAATGAGATTTTGCGCTTCCTCTGTAGTTTTCATGAGTTGTAATGAACCTCCGGCTGAATGATCAAGTGCTTCTTGGGCCTTCAGAGTAAGTCCCTCATAGAAGTTCTGCAGCTTGTCCCACTCAGTGAACATCTCTGGTGGACATTTCCTCAACAGTGCCTTATATCTTTCCCATGCTTCATATAAATTTTCAGCCTCCATTTGAGTGAATGTCTGCACCTCAGTCTTCAATCTTATGATCCTTTGAGGGGGATAAAATTTGGCAAGAAACTTGCTCACCAAGTCGTCCCAAGTGTTGATGCTCTCCTTTGGAAATGTTTCTAGCCATTGAGTAGCTTTGTCTCTGAGAGAGAATGGAAAGAGTAGTAACTTGTAGCTGTCAGGAGGCACACCATTGGTTTTGACAGTGTCACAAATCCTCAAGAAAGTAGATAAGTGTTGATTTGGGTCCTCCAATGGCCCTCCTCCAAAAGAGCAGTTGTTTTGGACCAAAGTGATGAGTTGTGGCTTTAGTTCAAAGTTGTTTGCATTGACATTAGGAGTAAGAATGCTGCTCCCACAGTGTCTAGCATTAGCAAATGTGTAGGAAGCCAATACTCTTTTTTGTTGTGGGTTATTGTTGGCTCCTCCTTCTGGTTGATTGGGATTTGATGGATCTCCTTCCATCTCTTGGAATTCCTCCTCAGATTCTTCCTCTCCAATAACGTTCTTCCCTTTTTCAGCTCTTCTTATTCTTCGAAGAGTTCTTTGGTCAATTTCAGAGAGAATAGGGGAAGATCTTCCTGTACCTGACATACAAACATACAACAATAAACACACAGATCCAGAAAACCAAAGAAACTTCAATCTATTGCTAGAATGAAGTTTTAGTTAGTTTGAGGAAAAATTCAAACAGTTAGTGTGTTAGTCAAAATTAAAGAAACAGAAAAGAAAAAGTGCTTGATCTAGATCTCCACTTCACTTAATCATTGTCAATCTATTTCAATCCCCGGCAACGGCGCCAAAAACTTGATGTGTGGAAAACGATCCAACACAAAACTCACCGGCAAGTGTACCAGGTCGCATCAAGTAATAAAACTCACGGGAGTGAGGTCGATCCCACAGGGATTGAAGGATTGAGCAATTTTAGTTTAGTGATTGATTTAGTCAAGCGAATCAAATATTGGTTGAGTGATTTTGTATCCAACAGTAAGTAAATAGCAGGAAATGTAAAGGGAGAGGGGTGAATCGCAGAAATTAAAGAGAACTGAAAGTAAAGATGCTGAATCTTAAAGAACAAGAAATTAAATGACTGAAACTTAAAGTGCAAGAAATGTAAATTGCAGTAACTTAAAATGCAAGAAATGTAAATTGCTTGAATGGAAAAAGGGAATTGAGGATTGGGAATTCAGAATTCCAGCAACGGAAATTAAATTGCAACAATTAATAAAGCAGAAGATGAATTGGAAGTACTAGATCTCAAACAGAAATGGAAATTAAATTGCAGCAGGGGTTCACAGAAGAACCAAAAAGGAAAATGGGATCTCAGGACTCAAGAGACTAGATAGCAAAGTCTAGATCTCAATTGCCTTCCCAGATCCAAGTTCACAAAGCAATTAACAAGAAATTGAAGAAGAAGCAGTAAAGGAATTGTAATTGAACTCAATTGTGCAGAAAAGAAATTAAAGAGATCTTGAATGGAGATTGAGACAGAAATTCCTCAATTCTTCACACCCAAGACTCAAACAAGAAAAGTAAAAATGCTCAAGCAAGAACGAGGAAGAAGAGAGATCAATTCTCCTCCCCAATTCTCTGAAATTTAGTGAAGTCCCCAAAAGAAGTTCAAAAGTTCAAAAATAAAAGTAAAGATTCAAAGAAAGGTTCAAAGTTCAAAAGTAAAGGAAGAGGTCCTAATTACATCAAACTATCTCCTATTTATACACTTTCTATTCTTGGATCTTGGGATTTGGATGGGCTTTTGATTTGGTGAAGAAATGAATTAAATTGGATTTTTAATTCAATTTTTTAGCCCAAAACAATTTGCTTCCAGGAGGCTGTCCTGCCCTTGTGGAGGGCAGGGCAGAAAATGATGCGTGCGGCCGTTGGTGCCTTGGTGCGTGCGAGTTGTTGCTGTAGGTTGCTGCCCTGCCCTTGTGGAGGGCAGGGCAGAAATTTTTGGTGCGCCAAAATGCTGCCCGTGCGCGTGTGTTGATGCTGTTGAAGCTTCCTTGGTGCGTCAATCTGGTGCGCTGGCCGTGCACCACAAGATGCTGCCCTGCCCTTGCGGAGGGCAGGGCAATGTTCCCAAAGCTGAAGTCCCGTGTTCGAAACTTGGGCAATGCACACGCTACACTTTTCCTTGGTTTTCTTGGCACCAAAGTAAGGCTTAGTTTCTTGTTTCCTCATGGTGCCGTGTTCGATTCTTGTGGCAAGCATTGGTGAGCTTTTTCTTTGAATTTCTTCCTTTAGTGAGCCCGATATTGCCCTTGAGGAGGGCAGGGCAGTGTTTTTGCTCTCCTTGATCCATGGCACCAATTTGTGCTCTGCCCTTGTTGTGGGCAGGGCAGTGTTGCCTCTCAAGGCTTGTTTCCTTATGTTGCCCTCCTAGAGGGCAGTGTGCCCTTGTGGAGGGCAATGCTTGCTTCCTCCTTTTATGCGCCACACTTCTTCTCTCTTGGGCCACGCTTTCTTAAGCCACGCTTCCTCTTTTCTTCTTTTCTTCACCTACAATAAACCAAAACAACCACTCAAAGTATCACTAAATTCACAAGGCTTATAAATCAATTAAAAATCAATTAAATTTAGCTCAAACCTCATGCGTTAGCATCAATTTAATGGTAGTTGCTTGATTTAAAGAAGTTATGCATTTTCATTTCAAATCACTTACTTAGGATGCAAGAAAGTGCATAAAAACTAATAAAACAAGTGAATTTAGCTTGAAAAATGGGTATATGATGACTTGTCATCTGGCACCTCTTTATAACAAGTGTTAGATGGTCAAGACAGAAGCTGAATGAGTCTCCAAATACTGAAAAGTCATCCATGAAGACTTCCAAAAATTTTTTCACCATATCAGAGAAAATAGAGAGCATGCACCTTTGAAAGGTTGCAGGTGCATTGCACAGGCCAAATGGCATCTTTCTGTATACAAATACTCCGGATAGACATGTGAATGCTGTTTTCTCTTGATCCTGGAGATCTACTGCAATTTGATTATAACCTGAATATCCATCCAGGAAGCAATCATATTCATGACCTGCCAGTCTTTCTAGCATCTGGTCTATGAATGGTAAAGGAAAATGATCCTTTCTGGTGGCTATATTGAGTCTTCTATAATCAATACACATATGCCACCCTGTAACTGTTCTTGTAGGAACCAGTTCATTTTTTTCATTATGAACTACTGTCATACCACCCTTCTTAGGGACGACTTAGATAGGGCTTACCCAGGGCTATCAGAAATGGGATAAATAATCCCAGCCTCTAGTAATTTAGTGACCTCCTTCTGCACCACCTCCTTCATGGCTGGATTCAGCCGCTTCTGTGGTTGAACCACTGGCTTAGCGTCACCCTCTAATAGGATCTTGTGCATGCATCTAGCTAGGCTAATGCCCTTAAGATCACTGATGGACCACCCAAGAGCTGTCTTGTGTGTCCTTAGCACTTGAATTAGTGCTTCCTCTTCCTGTGGCTCTAAGGTAGAACTTATGATTACAGGAAAGGTATCACATTCTCCAAGAAATGCATATTTCAGGGATGGCAGTAATGGTTTGAGCTCGGGTTTAGGAGGTTTCTTCTCTTCCTGAGGGATTTTCAGAGGTTCTATTATTCTCTCTGGTTCCTCCAGATCAGGCTGAGCATCTTTAAAGATATCCTCTAGCTCTGATTCGAGACTCTCAGTCATATTGACCTCTTTTACCAGAGAGTCAATAATATTGATGCTCATGCAGTCGTTTGGGGTGTTTAGATGCTGCATAGCTTTGACAACGTTCAACTTAAACTCGTCCTCGTTGACTCTCAGGGTCACTTCCCCTTTTTGGACATCAATGAGGGTTCGTCCAGTTGCTAGGAAAGGTCTTCCTAGAATGAGAGTTGCACTCTTGTGCTCCTCCATTTCCAGCACCGCAAAGTCAGTGGAAAAGGCAAATGGCCCAACCTTGACAATCATGTCTTCAATCACGCCTAATGGATATTTAATGGAGCCATCAGCAAGTTGGAGACATATCCGGGTTGGTTTGACTTCTTCAGTCAAACCAAGCTTTCTGATAGTAGATGCAGGTATTAGGTTGATACTTGCCCCAAGGTCACATAGAGCTTGCTTGGTACAAGTACCCTCTAGTGTGTATGGTATCATAAAGCTTCCGAGATCTTTAAGCTTCTCAGATAAGCTTTTCAGAATGACTGCACTGCATTCTTCAGCGAGGTAAACTTTTTTAGTTTCCCTCCAATCTTTCTTATGACTTAAGATCTCTTTCATGAACTTAGCATAAGAGGATATTTGCTCAAGTGCCTATGCAAACAGAAACTTTATTTAAAGAGTCATGAGATAGTTTGCAAAGCGGGCAAATTGCTTATCCTGTTCCGCTTGGTGGAGTTTTTGAGGATAAGGTATTTTGGCTTTGTATTCCTCAACCTTAATTGCTGCAGGTTTACTGCCTACAGATGTGGTTTGAGAAGCCTTTTTAGAGGGGTTGCTATCAACACTTGTATGTGTTTGATCCCCCACTAGCGTTTGAATGCCAGGGGTGGAAGCTGGAGTGGCGTTAGACGCCAACTCCTTACCTGTTTCTGGCATCTGAACGCTAGAACTGTGCTTCCTTTGGGCATTCAACGCTAATTCCTTGCCTGTTTCTAGCGTTGAACGCCAGAACTGAGCATGGGTTGGGCGTTCAATGCCAGATCTCCACCCTTTTCTGGCGTTTGAGCACCAGAATTATTCCTCTCTGGACTCTGACTGTTCTCAAAGGGATTTTGGGTAGCAGTTTGTTCATTTCTTGACTTTCTGCTGCCTTAAAGTGAGGTATTTAATGTTTTCCCACTTCTTAATTGAACTGCTTGGCACTCTTCTGTTATTTGTTTTGATAACTGCTGTTCTGTTTGCTTTAGCTGCACTTCCATATTCATATTAGCCATTCTTATCTCTTGTAGTATCTCCTTGAATTCGGCTAGCTGTTTTGTTAGAAAATCTAATTGCTGATTAAATTCAGTAACTTGTTCTACAGGACTTAGTTCAGCAGTTACTGTTTTAGTCTCTTCTTTCATGGAAGGTTCACTGCTTAGGTACAGATGCTGATTTCTGGCAACTGTATCAATGAGCTCTTGAGCTTCTTCAATTGTCTTTCTCATGTGGATAGATCCACCAGCTGAGTGGTTTAGAGAAATCTGAGCTTTTTCTGTAAGCCCATAATAGAAGATGTCTAACTGCACCCACTCTAAAAACATTTCAGAGGGGCATTTTCTTAGCATCTCTCTGTTTCTCTCCCAAGGATCATAAAGAGATTCATTATCTCCTTGTTTAAAGCCTTGGATGTTCAGCCTTAGCTGTGTCATCCATTTTAGAGGGAAGTATTGATTCAGGAATTTTTCTGACAGCTGTTTCCATGTCCTTATGCTAGCCTTAGGTTGGTTATTTAACCACCTCTTAGCTTGGTCTTTTACAGCAAATGGAAACAGTAATAATCTGTAGACATCCTGATCTACTTCCTTATTATGTACTGTGTCAGCAATTTGTAAAAATTGTGCCAGAAACTCTGTAGGTTCTTCCTGTGGAAGACTGGAATACTGGCAACTTTGTTGCATCATGATAATGAGCTGAGGATTCAACTTAAAACTACTAACTCCGATGGAGGGTATATAGATACTTCTCCCATATGAAGCAGTAGTGGGGTTAGCATATGACCCCAGAGTCCTTCTGGACTGTTCATTTCCACTTAGGTCCATGATGGAGAAAGGGAGATGATGTGGATATATTTTATTTATTTTATTATATAAGAAAAATAATTTTTGAAATAATAAAATAAAATAAAATAAAAACTAAAATAAAAATAAAAAATAAAAATTTAAAAATATTTTATGAAGATTTTCAAAAAAGTGAGGAGAGAGAAAGTGGTTAGGATATTTTTGAAAAAGATGTGAATTTTTTTTTTTAAAAACTCTTAAAAGGATAAGATTTTGAAAAATTTTGAAATTAAAATCTGAATTTTTATGAGAATTTTTGAAATAATTGCTTAAATTAGTTAGAAAAGATATTTTTTATTTTTAATTTTATGATGAAAGAGAAAACACACAAAACACACAAGACTTAAAATTTTTAAATCCAATGTTCCTTGTTTTCGAAAATTTTGGAGGGAAAACACCAAGGCACACCAAACTTAAAAATTTTAAGATCAAAACACAAAGAAGACTCAAGAACACCTTGAAGACTCACAAGAACACCAAGAACAAAAGAAAGAACACCAAACTTAAAATTCTTAGAAAACCAATTTAAAATTTTCGAAAATTAAAGAAAAATTAACAAGAGAACACCAAACTTAAATTTTGGCACAAGATTTAATCCAAAAAAATTATTTTTGAAAAATTTTTAAAAAGGAAGATACCCAATTGCCAAGAACATAAGCCAATGCTCTAGCCAACTGAGCTATAAATTTAACGTGTTTTAAAAAGGTATTTAATAAATAAAATTTTTTTGAAAACTAAAAATTTGAAAATACACAAGAAAAACAAGAAAAGACACAAGACAAACCAAAAATCAAACAAGAAAAATTGACAAGAATAATTTGAAGATCAAGGAAGAACAAAGAACATGCAATTCAAAAATTGAAAGACAAAGAATAGCATGCAATTGACACCAAACTTAAAACATGACACTAAACTCACACAAAAGACTCCAAGAAAAATTAAAAACTAATAAATAAAAATAATATTTTTGAAAGATTTTTAAAAGGAATAATAGAATATGCAATCCTAGTGACTCCAAACAAAAACAAAAAAAGACAAATTTTTCCTAATATAAGTAACAAGATAAACCGTCAGTTGTTCAAACTCGAACAATCCCTGGAAACGGCGCCAAAAACTTGGTGCACGAAAATTACACTCACACTATGTAATTCCGCACAACTAACCAGCAAGTGCACTGGGTCGTCTAAGTAATACATTACGTGAGTAAGGGTCGAATCCTACGGGGATTGTTGGCTTGAGGCAAACTATGGTTATCGTATTAATCTTAGTCAGGATACCAATTATAGTTTTCAATTGACTTGCAAATAAACAAGAGAGCATGGATTAATTAATACTTATTATGCAGTAATGGAGAATATGTTGGAGTTTTTGGAGATGCTTTGTCTTCTGAATTCCTGTAACATAATGCTTCCTCACTTTCAAACATGCAAGGGTCCTTCCATGGCAAGCTGTATGTAGGGTGTCATCGTTGTCAATGGCTACTTCCCATCCTCTCGGTGAAAATTGTCCAAATGCTCTGTGATGAGCGGATAATTTATACACTTTTTGGCATTGTTTTTAGTATGTTTTAGTTAGTTTTAGTATATTTTTATTAGTTTTTTGTTAAAATTCACTTTTCTGGACTTTACTATGAGTTTATGTGTTTTTTTGTGATTTCAGGTATTCTCTGGCTGAAATTGAGGGACTTGAGCAAAAATCTGATTCAGAGACTAAAAAGGACTGCAGATGCTGTTGGATTCTGACCACCCTGCACTCAAAGTGGATTTTCTAGAGCTACAGAAGCCCAATTGGCGTTGGAAAGTAGACATCCTGGGCTTTCCAACAATATATAATAGTCCATACTTTGCCCGAGATTTGATGGCCCAAACCGGCGTTCCAAATCAGCTCAAAACTGCCCGGCGTTAAACGCCGGAACTGGCACAAGAATGGGAGTTAAACGCCCAAACTGGCACAAAAGCTGGCGTTTAACTCCAAGAGGAGTCTCTACACGAAAATGCTTCAATGCTCAGCCCAAGCACACACCAAGTGGGCCCGGAAGTGGATTTTTATGTCATTTACTCATCTTTGTAAACCTTAGGCTACTAGTTCTTTATAAATAAGACCTTTTGCTATTGTATTTTCATCTGGGTAGCTATCTTTATTCTTATGCTATCTTAGATCATTGGGAGGCTGGCCTCACGGCCATGCCTAGACCTTGTTCTTATGTATTTTCAACGGTGGAGTTTCTACACACCATAGATTAAGGTGTGGAGCTCTACTGTACCTCGAGTATTAATGCAATTACTATTGTTCTTCTATTCAATTCAGCTTATTCTTGTTCTAAGATATTCATTTGAACCCAAGAACATGATGAATGTGATGATTATGTGACACTCATCATCATTCTCACTTATGAACGAGTGCCTGACAACCACTTCTGTTCTATAAGCAAACAAGGCTTGAATGTTTATCCCTTGGATCCCTTGATCAGAATCTTCGTGGTATAAGCTAGAACTGATGGCGGCATTCAAGAGAATCCGGAAGGTCTAAACCTTGTCTGTGGTATTCTGAGTAGGATTCAATGATTGAATGACTGTGACGAGCTTCAAACACGCGATTGTGGGGTGTTAGTGACAGACGCAAAAGAATCACTGGATTCTATTCCGACATGATCGAGAGCCGACAGCTGAATAGCCGTGCCGTGACAGGGTGCGTTGAACATTTTCACTGAGAGGATGGGAGGTAGCCACCGACAACGGTGAAACCCTACATACAGCTTGCCATGGAAATGAGTAAGAAGGATTGGATGATGACAGTAGGAAAGCAGAGAGACGGAAGGGACAAAGCATCTTCATACGCTTATCTGAAATTCCCACCAATGAATTACATAAGTATCTCTATCTTTATCTTTATGTTTTATTCATCATCCATAACCATTTGAGTTTGCCTGACTAAGATTTACAAGGTGACCATAGCTTGCTTCATACCAACAATCTCTGTGGGATCGACCCTTACTCGCGTAAGGTTTATTACTTGGACGACCCAGTAGACTTGCTGGTTAGTTGTGCGGAGTTGTGATAAAAGAGTTGAGATTACAATTGTGCGTACCATGTTGATGGCGCCATTGATGATCAGAATTTCGTGCACCAAGTTTTTGGCGCCGTTGCCGGGGATTGTTCGAGTTTTCGGCAAGCTTTTGGTCCGGTAACATCAGTGCCAAATTTTCGATCCGGTAACAGCACCAAGTTTTTGGCGCCGTTGCCGGGGATTGTTGAGTTTGGACAACTGACGGTTCATCTTGTTGCTTAAATTAGGTATTTTTCTTCAGAGTTCTTAAGAATGAATTCTAGTGTTTCAAGGTGATGTTCTTATCATCACCAAAGCTGATTGATTCTCATCAATTTAGCTCTTGAATGCAATGACCTGCTGAAGCTTGACTAGCCATGTCTAATTCCTTTAGACTAAAGCCTTAGACTAACATTGCATGATTCCTGGAATTCTCATTAAGAATTTTGATATCTTTATTTTCTTCTCCACTTAATTTTTGAAAAAACCAAAAAAAAAATTTACAAAATCATAAAATCCAAAAATATTTCTTGTTTGAGTCTAGTGTTTCATTTTAAGTTTGGTGTCAATTGCATGTTTTTGTTCTTCTTGCATTCATTCATGTGTCTTAAGTTATCTTCAAGATGTTCTTGATGATTTCATTACTCTGATCTTTAAATTCTCTTGACTTGAGTGTTTGTGTTTCTCATATACATTCTCATTTTGTTAGTGTCAGTAGTATACAAACTGCTAAGTTTGGTGTCTTGCATGCATTGTTATTTGATTTTAGTTGCATTTTGATTATTCCTCATTCTTAAAAATCCAAAAAATATTTTTAATTTGTGTCTTTTCATGTCAATAACACAGAAAATTGAAGATTCAGAACATACAGCAGAGGAATTACACAGAAAAAGCTGGGCGTTCAAAACGCCCAGTAAGGAAGGCAAACTGGCGTTTAAACCCCCAGCCAGGGTGCCTGGCTGGGCGTTTAACGCCCAAAAGGGTAGAGTTTTGGGCGTTAAACGCCAGAATGTGCACCATTCTGGGCGTTTAACGCCAGGATGGCACAAGAGGGAAGATTCTGTTTTCAGTTCAAATTTTTTTCAAGTTTTCAAATTTTTTCAAAATCAAATCTTTTTCAAATCAAATCTTTTCAATCAAATCTTTTTCAAAATCAATTTCTTCCCATTCTCAAAAATACTTGCTAACAATTAATGATTTGATTCAACAATTCAAGTATGTTGCCTTTTCTGTTGAGAAAGGTTTAATGTTTGAATCATATTTTTTCTTGTTAGCCAAGTCATTAATTTTTCAAAATCAAATCTTTTTAAATTGTTTTTCAAATCATATTTTCTCAATCACATCTTTTTAAAACCATAACTTTTCAATCATATCTTCCTAATCACATCTTTTTTTTAAAATAGTTTTCAATCATATCTTTTTAATTTCTAATTTCAAATTTTTTTTCAAAAAACACTTGATTTCTTTTTCACTCTTAGTTTTCGAAAATCAATTAGTATTTTTCAAAATGTTTTTAAAATCTTTTGCTTAATTTTCGAAAATTACTTCCCCTCTTCTCACATCCTTCTATTTATGGACTAACATTATTCCTCAATGAACAATTCGAACTCCATCTCTCTTGATAAGTTCGAATTCTTCTACTTCTGCCTTCTATTTTTCTTTTCCTCTGACACCTCAAGGAATCTCTATATTGTGACGTAGAGGATTCCATATTTTCTTGTTTTCTTCTTTTTCATATGAGCAGGAGCAAAGACAAAAGCATTCTTGTTGAGGCTGACCCTGAACCTGAAAGGACCTTGAAGCGAAAGCTAAGAGAAGCTAAGGCACAACTCTCTGTAGAGGACCTAACAGAAATCTTCAAAGAAGAAGAACCCATGGCAGCCGAAAACAACAACAATGCCAACAATGCAAGGAAGGTGCTGGGTGACTTTACTGCACCTACTCCCGACTTCTATGGGGGAAGCATCTCTATCCCTGCCATTGGAGCAAACAACTTTGAGCTTAAGCCTCAATTAGTTTCTCTAATGCAACAGAATTGCAAGTTTCATGGACTTCCATTGGAAGGTCCTCATCAGTTTTTAGCTGAGTTCTTGCAAATCTGTGACACTGTCAAGACTAATGGGGTTGACCCTAAGGTCTACAGACTTATGCTATTCCCTTTTGCTGTAAGAGACAGAGGTAGGACATGGTTAGGCTCACAACCTAAAGAAAGCCTGAACTCTTGGGAAAAGCTAGTCAATGCCTTCTTGGCAAAGTTCTTTCCACCTCAAAAATTGAGTAAGCTTAGAGTGGAAGTCCAAACCTTCAGACAGAAGGAAGGAGAATCCCTCTATGAAGCTTGGGAAAGATACAACAATTAATCGGAAAGTGTCCCTCTGACATGCTTTCTGAATGGAGCATCATAGGTATTTTCTATGATGGTCTGTTTGAACTGTCCAAGATGTCTTTGGATAGCTCTGCTAGAGGATCTCTTCATCTGAAGAAGACGCCTGCAGAAGCTCAAGAACTAATTGAAATGGTTGCAAATAACCAATTCATGTACACTTCTGAAAGGAATCCTGTGAACAATAGGACAAATCAGAAGAAAGGAGTTCTTGAGATTGATACTCTGAATGTCATACTGGCTCATAACAAAATATTGACTCAGCAAGTCAATTTGATTTCTCAAAGTCTGTCTGGAATGCAAAATGCACCAGGCAGTACTAAGGAAGCTTCATCTGAAGAAGAAGCTTATGATCCTGAGAACCCTTCAATGGAAGAGGTGAATTACATGGGAGAACCCTATGGAAACACCTATAATCCTTCATGGAGAAATCATCCAAATCTCTCATGGAAGGATCAACAGAGACCTCAACAAGGTTTCAACAACAATAATGGTGGAAGAAACAGGTTTAGCAAGGGCAAGCCTTTTCCATCATTTTCTCAGCAACAGACAGAGAATTCTAAGCAGAACCATTCTGACTTAGCAACCATGGTCTCTGATCTAATCAAAACCACTCAAAGTTTCATGACTGAAACAAGGTCCTCCATTAGAAATTTAGAGGCATAAGTGGGTCAGCTGAGCAAGAAAATTACTGAACTCCCTCCTAGTACTCTTCCAAGCAATATAGAAGAGAATCCAAAAGGAGAATGCAAGGCCATTAACATGACCTACATGGCCGAATTAGGAGAGGAGGAAGAGGCAGTGAACGCCACTGAGGAAGACCTCAATAGACGTCCACTAGCCTCCAATGAGTTCCCTAATGAGGAACCATGGGAATCTGAGGCTCCCACTAAGACCATAGAGATTCCATTGGATTTACTTCTGCCATTCATGAGCTCTGATGAGTATTCTTCCTCTGAAGGGGATGAGTATGTCACTGAAGAGCAAGTTGCTAAATACCTTGGAGCAATCATGAAGTTAAATGACAAGTTATTTGGTAATGAGACTTGGGAGAACGAACCTCCCTTGCTCACCAAAGAACTGGATGACTTGTCTAGGCAGAAACTACTTCAAAAGAGACAAGATCTTGGGAAGTTCTCAATACCTTGTACCATAGGCACCATGACCTTTAAGAAGGCTCTGTGTGACCTAGGGTCAAGTATAAACCTCATGCCTCTCTCTGTAATGGAGAAGCTAGGGATCTTTGAGGTGCAAGCTGCAAAAATTTCACTAGAGATGGCAGACAACTCAAGAAAACAAGCTTATGGACTTGTAGAGGATGTTCTGGTAAAAGTTGAAGACCATTACATCCCTGCTGATTTCGTAGTCCTAGATACTGGGAAGTGCATGGATGAATCCATCATCCTTGGCATACCCTTCCTAGCCACAGCAAAGGCTGTGATTGATGTGGACAGAGGAGAATTGATCATTGAAGTGAATGAAGAATCCCTTGTGTTTAAGGCTCAAGGATATCCCTCTGTAACCATGGAGTGGAAGCATGAAGAGCTTCTCTCAAAATAGAGCCAAACAGAGCCCCCACAGTCAAACTCTAAGTTTGGTGTTGGGAGGCCACAACCAACTTCTAAGTTTGGTGTTGAAACCCCACATTCAAACTCTAAGTTTGGTGTTGGGAGGTGCCAACATTGCTCTGAGTATCTGTCAGGCTCCATGAGAGCCCTCTGTCAAGCTACTGACATTAAAGAAGCGCTTGTTGGGAGGCAACCCAGTGTTATATTTTATCTATTTTTCTTTGTTATTTTATGTTTTCTGTAGGTTGATGATCATGAGAAGTCACAAAATCAATTGAAAAAGCAAAAACAGAAAGAAAAACATAAAGAAAAATAGCACACCTTGGAGGAGAACTTGCTGGCGTTTAAACGCCAGTGAAGCTAGCAAATGGGCGTTTAACGCCAGACAGGGCACCAGACTGGCGTTAAACGCCAGGAAAGGGCAAGAAGTTGGCGTTAAACGCTAGAAATGGGCATCAGCCCGGCGTTTAACGCCAGAATTGGCACAGGGAGCAATTTTGCTCGCCACTTGGTGCAGGGATGACTTTTCCTTGACACCTCAGGATCTGTGGACCCCACAGGATCCCCACCTACCCCACCACTCTCTCTCTTCTTCACCCATTCACCAATCACCTCAACACCTCTTCCCCAAAAACCACTCACATCCATCCTTCATAAAACCCCACCTACCTTACCATTCAAATTCAAACCACTTTCCCTCCCAAACCCACCCTCACATAGCCGAACCTTACCCCTCTCTCCACCCCTATATAAACCTATCTTCACTCCTTCATTTTCCCACAACCTAACCACTACTTCTCCCCCTTTGGCCGAACCACAAAGCCACCTCTATCTCCTCCATTTCTTTTTCTTCTACTCTCTACTTCTTCTTTTTCTCAAGGACGAGCAAACCTTTTAAGTTTGGTGTGGTAAAAGCATTGCTTTTTGTTTTTCCATAACCATTCATGGCATCCAAGGGCGGAGAAACCTCTAGAAAGAGGAAAGGGAAGGCAAAAGCTTTCACCTCCAAGTCATGGGAGATGGAGAGATTCATCTCAAGGGTGCATCAAGACCACTTCTATGAAGTTGTGGCCTTGAAGAAGGTGATCCCCGAGGTCCCTTTTAAACTCAAAAAGAGTGAATATCCGGAGATCCGACATGAGATCCGAAGAAGAGGTTGGGAAGTTCTTACCAACCCCATTCAACAAGTCGGAATCTTAATGGTTCAAGAGTTCTATGCCAATGCATGGATCACCAAGAACCATGATCAAAGTGTGAACCCGGACCCAAAGAATTGGCTTACAATGGTTCGGGGTAAATACTTAGATTTTAGTCCGGAAAATGTAAGGTTGGCATTCAACTTGCCCATGATGCAAGGAGATGAACACCCTTACACTAGAAGGGTCAACTTTGATCAAAGGTTGGACCAAGTCCTCATAGTCATTTGTGAAGAGGGCGCCCAATGGAAGAGAGATTCAAGAGGAAAGCCGGTTCAATTGAGAAGGTATGACCTCAAGCCTGTGGCTAGGGGATGGTTGGAGTTTATCCAATGCTCAATCATTCCCACTAGCAACCGGTCCGAAGTTACTATAGACCGGGCTATCATGATTCATAGCATCATGATTGGAGAAGAAATAGAAGTTCATGAGGTTATATCCCAAGAACTTTATAAGGTGGCGGACAAGTCCTCTACCTTGGCAAGGTTAGCCTTTCCTCATCTCATTTGTCACCTCCGTTATTCAGTTGGAATTGACATAGAGGGAGACATCCCCATTGATGAGGACAAGCCCATCACTAAGAAAAGGATGGAGCAAACAAGGGACCCCTCTCATCATGAAATCCCTGAGATGCCTCAAGGGATGCACTTTCCTCCACAAAACTATTGGGAGCAAATCAATACCTCCCTAGGAGAGTTAAGTTCCAACATGGGACAACTAAGGGTGGAGCACCAAGAACATTCCATCCTCCTCCATGAAATTAGAGAAGATCAAAGAATCATGAGAGAGGAGCAAAAAAGGCAAGGAAGAGACATTGAGGAGCTCAAGCACTCCATAAGATCTTCAAGAGGAAGAACAAGCTGCCATCACTAAGGTGGACCCGTTCTTTAATCTCCTTGTTCTTTATTTTTCTATTTTTCGAAAAATCATGCTTATGTTTATCTATGTTTGTGTCTTTTGATCATTAGTGTCTTAGTGTCTATACCTTAAAGTTATGAATGTCCTATGAATCCATCACCTTTCTTGAATGAAAAATGTTCTTAATTGAAAAAGAGAAGAATTGCATGAATTCTGAATTTTATAACAGATTAATTATTTTGATGTGGTGGCAATACTTTTGCTTTCTGAATGTATGCTTAAACAGTGCATATGTCTTTTGAATTTGTTGTTCATGAATGTTGGCTCTTGAAAGAATGATGATAAAGGAAACATGTTACTGTGGATTTGAAAAATCATAAAAATGATTCTTGAAGCAAGAAAAAGCAGTGAATACAAAAAAAATGAAAATGAGAGAGAAGAACGAAAAAAAAAAGAGAAAAAGAAAGAAAGAAAAAAAAAGAAATAAAGTTGTGATCCAAGGCAAAAAGAGTGTGCTTAAGAACCCTGGACACCTCTAATTGGGGACTCTGGCAAAGCTGAGTCACAATCTGAAAAGGTTCACCCAATTATGTGTCTGTGGCATGTATGTATCCGGTGGTAATACTGGAAGACAGAGTGCTTTGGGCCACGGCTAAGACTCATAAAGTAGCTGTGTTCAAGAATCATCATACTTAGCTAGGAGAATCAATAACACTATCTGGATTCTGAGTTCCTATAGAAGCCAATCATTCTGAATTTCAAAGGATAGAGTGAGATGCCAAAACTATTCAGAGGCAAAAAGCTAAAGCCCCACTCATCTAATTAATACTGATCTTCATAGATGTTTTTGGAGTTCATTGCATATTCTCTTCTTTTTATCTTATTTGATTTTCAGTTGCTTGGGGACAAGCAACAATTTAAGTTTGGTGTTGTGATGAGCGGATAATTTATACGCTTTTTGGCATTATTTTTAGTATGTTTTTAGTATGTTTTAGTTAGTTTTTAGTATATTTTTATTAGTTTTTAGTTAAAATTTACTTTTCTATACTTTACTATGAGTTTATGTATTTTTCTGTGATTTCAGGTATTTTCTGGCTGAAATTGAGGGACTTGAGCAAAAATCTGATTCAGAGACTAAAAAGGACTGCAGATGCTGTTGGATTCTGACCTCCTTGCACTCGAAGTGGATTTTCTGGAGCTACAGAAGCCCAATTAGCGCGCTCTCAACGGCGTTGGAAAGTAGATATCCTGGGCTTTCCAACAATATATAATAGTCCATACTTTACCCGAGATTTGATGGCCCAAACCGGCCTTCCAAATCAGCTCAAAACTGCCCGGCGTTAAACGCCGGAACTGGCACAAGAATGGGAGTTAAACGCCCAAACTGGCACAAAAGCTGGCATTTAACTCCAAGAGGAGTCTCTACACGAAAATGCTTCAATGCTCAGCCCAAGCACACACCAAGTGGGCCCGGAAGTGGATTTTTATGTCATTTACTCATCTTTGTAAACCTTAGGCTACTAGTTCTTTATAAATAAGACCTTTTGCTATTGTATTTTCATCTGGGTAGCTATCTTTATTCTTATGCTATCTTAGATCATTGGGAGGCTGACCTCACGGCCATGCCTAGACCTTGTTCTTATGTATTTTCAACGATGGACTTTCTACACACCATAGATTAAGGTGTGGAGCTCTGCTATACCTCGAGTATTAATGCAATTACTATTGTTCTTCTATTCAATTCAGCTTATTCTTGTTCTAAGATATTCATTTGCACCCAAGAACATGATGAATGTGATGATTATGTGACACTCATCATCATTCTCACTTATGAACGAGTGCCTGACAACCACTTCTGTTCTACAAGCAAACAAGGCTTGAATGTTTATCTCTTGGATCCCTTGATCGGAATCTTCGTGGTATAAGGTAGAACTGATGGCGGCATTCAAGAGAATCCGGAAGGTCTAAACCTTGTCTGTGGTATTCTGAGTAGGATTTAATGATTGAATGACTGTGACAAGCTTCAAACTCGCGATTGTGGGGCGTTAGTGACAGACGCAAAAGAATCACTGGATTCTATTCCGACATGATCGAGAACCGACAGCTGAATAGCCGTGCCGTGACAGGGTGCGTTGAACATTTTCACTGAGAGGATGGGAGGTAGCCACTGACAATGGTGAAACCCTACATACAGCTTGCCATGGAAAGGAGTAAGAAGGATTGGATGAAGACAGTAGGAAAGCAGAGAGACGGAAGGGACAAAGCATCTTCATACGCTTATCTGAAATTCCCACCAATGAATTATTTAAGTATCTCTATCTTTATCTTTATGTTTTATTCATCATCCATAACCATTTGAGTTTGCCTGACTAAGATTTACAAGGTGACCATAGCTTGCTTCATACCAACAATCTCTGTGGGATCGACCCTTACTCGCGTAAGGTTTATTACTTGGATGACCCAGTACATTTGCTGGTTAGTTGTGTGGAGTTGTGATAAAAGAGTTGAGATTACAATTGTGCGTACCATGTTGATGGCGCCATTGATGATCACAATTTCGTGCACCACTCTGTCACAGCACGGCTAATCATCTGTTGGTTCTCGATCATGTCGGAATAGGATCCATTGATCTTTTGCATCTGTCACTACGCCCAACACTCGCGAGTTTGAAGCTCGTCACAGTTATCCAATCCCTAAATCCTACTCGGAATACCACAGACATGGTTTAGACTTTCCGGATTCTCAAGGATGCTGCTAATGGATTCTAGCTTATACCACGAAGACTCTGATTAAAGAATCCAATAGATATTCATTCAATCGAAGGTAGAATGGAGGTGGATGTCAGGCACGCGTTCATGGGTTGAGAATGGTGATGGGTGTCACGGATCATCACCTTCTTCATATTGAAGTGCGAATGAACATCTTAGATAGGAACAAGCGTGTTTGAATAGAAAACGGAAATAATTGCATTAATTCATCGAGACGCTGCAGAGCTCCTCACGCCCAACAATGGAGTTTAGAGACTCATGCTATCAAAGAGTACAAAGTTCAGATCTAAAAATGTCATGAGATGCAAAATAAGTCTCTAAAAGTTGTTTAAATACTAAACTGGTAGCCTACGTTTACAGAAAATGAGTAAACTAAGATAGATGGTGCAGAAATCCACTTCTGGGGCCCACTTGGTGTGTGCTGGGGCTGAGACTTGAGCTTCTCACATGCCTGGGCTGTTTCTGGAGTTAAACGCCAGGTTGTAACCTGTTTCTGGCATTTAACTCCAACTTGCAACCTGTTTCTGGCGCTGACCACCAGAATGCAACATGGAACATGGACTATTATATATTTCTGGAAAGCCCTGGCTGTCTACTTTCTAACCCAATTGACAGCGCTTCAATTGGACTCCTGTAGCTCCAAAAAATCCATTCCGAGTGCAGGGAGGTCAGAATCCAATAGCATCAGCAGTCCTTTTTCAGCCTAAATCAATTTTTTTCTCAGCTCCCTCAATTTCAGCCAGAAAATACCTAAAATCACAAAAAACACACAAACTCATAGTAAAGTCCAGAAATATGAATTTTGCCTAAAAACTAATTGAAATATAATAAAAACTAACTAAAACATACTAAAAACTATTTGAAATTACCCCCAAAAAGCGTATAAAATATCCGTTCATCAATCATACTACTCTTTTCTCTTTGTCTCTTTACTCTGCTCTGATTACTCTCTTCTCTGTATCGCTTTACTTTTCTCTGATTTCTCTGTTTACATATGTATTTAAAGCTTATGTAAATTTCGGTATGAATAGTTAGCTTGTCCCAAGTATAGGTTCTTTAAGTCTATACTGAAACAGTTTAACCGTTAATATAATACCTAACTGGTGGACGAAATTGTGATTCAATTGTTATTCCATTTTGCAAAATTCATTGCTTTTCATTCCCTGGTAATGGCGCCAAAAACATGATGCCAATACCATAGTTCACAACTCCGTTCAACTTAACCAGCAAGTGTACTGAGTCATCCAAGTAATACCTTACGTGAGTAAGGGTCGATCCCACAGAGATTGTTGGTATGAAGCAAGCTATGGTCACCTTGTAAATCTCAGTTAGGCGGATTAAATAGTTTTGGGTTTCGAGGATTAATAAATAAATAGAAAATAAAAGGGATAGAAATACTTATGTAAATTAATAGTGGGAATTTCAGATAAGTGTATGGAGATGCTTTGCTCCTCTTGAATCTCTACTTTCCTATTACAATCATCCAATCCTTCCTACTCCTTTCCGTGGCAAGCTGTATGTAGGGCATCACCGTTGTCAATGGCTACATCCCATCCTCTCAGTGAAAACGTTCCTATGCTCTGTCACAGCACGGCTAATCATCTGTCGGTTCTCAATCATGTTGGAATAGAATCCCTTGATTCTTTTGCGCTTGTCATCACGCCCAGCCTTCAGGAGTTTGAAGCTCGTCACAGTCATTCAATCCCAGAATCCTACTCGGAATACCACAGACAAGGTTTAGACTTTCCGGATCCTCATGAATGCCGCCATCTATCTAGCTTATACCACGAAGATTCTGTTGGGGAATCTAAGAGATATGCGCCCGGCCTAGAGTAGAACGGAAGTGGTTGTCAGTCACGCGCGTTCATGGGTGAGAATGATGATGAGTGTCACGGATCATCACATTCATCAAGTTGAAGTGCAACGTATATCTTGGAATAAGAATAAAAGAGAATTGAATAGAAAGTAATGGTAATTGTATTGAAACTTGAGGTACAGCAGAGCTCCACACCCTTAATCTATGGTGTGCAGAAACTCCACCGTTGAAAATACATAAGTGAAAGGTTCAGGCATGGCCGAATGGCCAGCTCCAAAAACGTGATCACAAGATTCAAAATACAATCCAGGATGATAATATGATAGTAAAAAGTTCTATTTATAATAAACTAGCTCCTAGGGTTTACATGAGTAAGTAATTGATGCATAAATCCACTTCCGGGGCCCACTTGGCGTATGTTTGGGCTGAGCTTGATCTATCCACGAGTTGAGGCTTCTCTTGGAGTTGAACTCCAAGTTATAACGTGTTTTGGGTGTTCAACTCCGGATCATGACGTTTTTCTGGCGTTTAACTCCAGACAGCAGCATGTACTTGGCGTTCAACGCCAAGTTACGTCATCAATTTCCGAATAAAGTATGGACTATTATATATTGCTGGAAAGCTCTGGATGTCTACTTTCCAACGCCGAGGAGAGCGCGCCAATTGGAGTTCTGTAGCTCCAGAAAATCCATTTCGAGTGCAGGGAGGTCAGATTCCAACAGCATCAGCAGTCCTTTTGTCAGCCTTTTTCAGAGTTTTGCTCAAGTCCCTCAATTTCAGCCAGAAATTACTTGAAATCACAGAAAAACACACAAACTCATAGTAAAGTCCAGAAATGTGAATTTAACATAAAAACTAATGAAAACATCCCTAAAAGTAGCTTGAACTTACTAAAAACTACCTAAAAACAATGCCAAAAAGCGTTAAATTATCCGCTCATCACAACACCAAGCTTAAATTGTTGCTTGTCCCCAAGCAACTGAAAATCAATTAGGATAAAAAGAAGAGAATATACTATAAATTTCAGAATATCAATGAATATTAATTATAATTAGATGAGCGGGACTTGTAGCTTTTTGCTTCTGAACAGTTTTGGCATCTCACTTTTTCCTTTGAAGTTCAGAATGATTGGCTTCTCTAGGAACTTAGAATTTCGGATAGTGTTATTGACTTTCCTAGTTAAGCATGTTGATTCTTGAACACAGCTACTTATGAGTCTTGGCCGTGGCCCTAAGCACTTTGTTTTCCAGTATTACCACCGGATACATAAATGCCACAGACACATAACTGGGTGAACCTTTTCAGATTGTGACTCAGCTTTGCTAGAGTCCCAGTTAGTGGTGTCCAGAGCTCTTAAGCACACTCTTTTTGCTTTGGATCACGACTTTAACCACTCAGTCTCAAGCTTTTCACTTGGACCTTCATGACACAAGCACATGGTTAGGGACAGCTTGATTTAGCCGCTTAGGCCTGGATTTTATTTCCTTGGGCCCTCCTATCCATTGATGCTCAAAGCCTTGGATCCTTTTTACCCTTGCCTTTTGGTTTTAAGGGCTATTGGCTTTTTCTGCTTGCTTTTTCTTTTTCTTTCTATTTTTTTTTCGCCACTTTTTTTTTTGCAAGCTTTCTTTTTCACTGCTTTTTCTTGCTTCAAGAATCAATTTCATGATTTTTCAGATCATCAATAACATTTCTCTTTGTTCATCATTCTTTCAAGAGCCAACAATTTTAACATTCATAAACAACAAGATCAAAAATATGCACTGTTCAAGCATTCATTCAGAAAACAAAAAGTATTGTCACCACATCAATATAATTAAATTAAATTCAAGGATAAATTCGAAATTCATGTACTTCTTGTTCTTTTGAATTAAAACATTTTTCATTTAAGAGAGGTGAAGGATTAATGGATTTATTCATAACTTTAAGACATAGTTACTAACTACTAATGATCATGTAATAAAGACACAAGTATAGATAAACATATAACATAAAAAAAATGAAAAGCAGAAGAAAAATTTAAGAACAAGGAATGAGTCCACCTTAGTGAGGGTGGTGCCTTCTTGAAGGACCATTGATGTCCTTGAGCTCTACTATGTCTCTGAATTGTTGTAATTTAGTTTTTCTTAGTTTCCTCTTCAGAGTCCTTTCAGGTTCTGGATCAGCTTCAACAAGAATGCCTTTTTCCTTGTTCCTGCTCATACGAAAGAGAAAAGGAAAAGAAAAGGAAGAGGAATCTTCTATGTCATAGTAAAGAGGATCCTTATTATTAGTAGAAGAAGAAAGGGGATAATGGAAGGAGAGGGATGAATAGTCTGTATAAAGAGTAAGAATAGGGGAGGTGATAAGAGATGAAGAGAAGTGTTAGTAAATAAATAAATAAATTGAAGAAGATGAGAGAGGGATTTTTGAAAATATTTTTGAAAAGGAGTTAGTAATTTCGAAAATTAAAGATGAATTAAAATTAAAATTAAAATTTGAAATAATTAGTTAATTAAAAAGAATTTTTTGAAAAAGAGGGAAGTATTTTCGAAAATTAGAGAGGGAAAAGTAGTTAGGTGATTTTGAAAAAGATAAGAAACAAACAAAAAGTTAATTAGTTAGTTGAAAAAGATATTAAAATCAAATTTGAAAAGATAAGAAGATAAGAAGTTAGATAAGATATTTTAAAATCAAATTTTTTGAAAAAGATAAAATTTTGAAAAAGATATGATAAAGAGATAAGATAAGAAGATGTGATAAAAAGATATGTTTGAAAAAGATTTAATTTTTAAAATTAAAATTAATTACTTAACTAACAAGTAACTACAAGATATGATTCTAGAATTTAAAGATTGATCCTTTCTTAACGAGAAAGTAACAAACTTCAAATTTTTGAATCAATCACATTAATTGTTAGCTAATTTTCGAAAATATGATATAAAGATAAGAAAAAGATTTTGAAAATATTTTGAAAAAGATTTTTGAAATTTTCGAAAAAGAGGAAAAATTGGAGAAGATATGATTTTTGAAAAAGATTATGAAAAGATAAGATTTTTAAATTTTAAAAATTTGACTTGACTTGTAAGAAATAACTAATTTTAAAAATTTTTGACTAAGTCAACTCAAATTTTCGAAAATTATGAGAAAAATAAGGAAAAGATATTTTTTTTATTTTTTGAATTTTTAATTATGAGAGAGAAAAACACAAACATGACCCAAAACATGAAAATTTTGGATCAAAACACTTAATGCATGCAAGAACACTATGAATGTCAAGATGAACACCAAGAACACTTTGAAGATCATGATGAACATCAAGAACATATTTTTGAAAAAATTTTTGATGCAAAGAAAACATGGAAGACACCAAACTTAGAAATCTTTAATGCATGGACTCTAACAAACAAAAAATGCATATGAAAAACAAGAAAATACACCAAACAAGAAAACATCAAGATCAAACAAGAGGACTTACCAAGAACAACTTGAAGATCATGAAGAACACTATGAATGCATGAATTTTTTGAAAAAAATGCAAGAAAAATTTTTAAAGCATGCAATTGACACCAAACTTAAAAATTGACTCAAGACTCAAACAAGAACACAAAATATTTTTGGTTTTTATGATTTTATGAATTTTTTTGTATTTTTATTAATTTTTTCGAAAAACATTATTAGAAAAACGAAAAATAAATAAAAAAAAATTTTGAAAGATTTTTTTGAAAACTTTTTGAAAAGAAAATTACCTAATCTGAGCAACAAGATGAACCGTCAGTTGTTCAAACTCAACAATCCCCGGCAACGGCGCCAAGAACTTGGTGGACGAAATTGTGATTCAATTGTTATTCCATTTTGCAAAATTCATTGCTTTTCATTCCCTGGTAATGGCGCTAAAAACATGATGCCAATACCATAGTTCACAACTCCGTTCAACTTAACCAGCAAGTGTACTGGGTCATCCAAGTAATACCTTACGTGAGTAAGGGTCGATCCCACAGAGATTGTTGGTATGAAGCAAGCTATGGTCACCTTGTAAATCTCAGTTAGGCGGATTAAATAGTTTTGGGTTTCGAAGATTAATAAATAAATAGAAAATAAAAGGGATAGAAATACTTATGTAAATTAATAGTGGGAATTTCAGATAAGTGTATGGAGATGCTGTGCTCCTCTTGAGTCTCTACTTTCCTATTACAATCATCCAATCCTTCCTACTCCTTTCCATGGCAAGCTTTATGTAGGGCATCACCGTTGTCAATGGCTACATCCCATCCTCTCAGTGAAAACGTTCCTATGCTCTGTCACAGCACGGCTAATCATCTGTCGGTTCTCAATCAGGTTGGAATAGAATCCCTTGATTCTTTTGCGCTTGTCATCACGCCCAGCTTTCAGGAGTTTGAAGCTCGTCACAGTCATTCAATCCCAGAATCCTACTCGGAATACCACAGACAAGGTTTAGACTTTCCGGATCCTCATGAATGCCGCCATCTATCTAGCTTATACCACGAAGATTCTGTTGGGGAATCTAAGAGATATGCGCCCGGCCTAGAGTAGAACAGAAGTGGTTGTCAGTCACGCACGTTCATGGGTGAGAATGATGATGAGTGTCACGGATCATCACATTCATCAAGTTGAAGTGCAACGTATATCTTGGAATAAGAATAAAAGAGAATTGAATAGAAAGTAATAGTAATTGTATTGAAACTTGAGGTACAGCAGAGCTCCACACCCTTAATCTATGGTGTGCAGAAACTCCACCGTTGAAAATACATAAGTGAAGGGTTCAGGCATGGCCGAATGGCCAGCCCCCAAAACGTGATCACAGGATTCAAAATACAATCCAGGATGATAATATGATAGTAAAAAGTTCTATTTATAATAAACTAGCTCCTAGGGTTTACATGAGTAAGTAATTGATGCATAAATCCACTTCCGCGGCCCACTTGGTGTATGTTTGGGCTGAGCTTGATCTATCCACGAGCTGAGGCTTCTCTTGGAGTTGAACTCCAAGTTATAACGTGTTTTGGGCGTTCAACTCCGGATCATGACGTTTTTCTGGCGTTTAACTCCAGACAGCAGCATGTACTTGGCGTTCAACGCCAAGTTACGTCGTCAATTTCCGAATAAAGTATGGACTATTATATATTGCTGGAAAGCTCTGGATGTCTACTTTCCAACGTCGTTGAGAAAATCCATTTCGAGTGCAGGGAGGTCAGATTCCAACAGCATCAGCAGTCCTTTTGTCAGCCTTTTTCAGAGTTTTGCTCAAGTCCCTCAATTTCAGCCAGAAATTATCTGAAATCACAGAAAAACACACAAACTCATAGTAAAGTCCAGAAATGTGAATTTAACATAAAAACTAATGAAAACATCCCTAAAAGTAGCTTGAACTTACTAAAAACTACCTAAAAACAATGCCAAAAAGCGTATAAATTATCCGCTCATCACTAACCCTAGTCGCAACACAAAGACTAACTATGCTGCCCTAGTTCGTTCCCTAATTTCTGTCTGTTTTTCTGTCATTAAAACTTTATAGACTTTTCTTTGGTTTTTATCTTTTCTTTAACTTCTTATCTTTCCTTTATCTTTTCCTCACTAATATGTTCTTACCACTCCCTAAGTATTTTATGAAGGTAATTATGAGATTCTGTGCTTAAAATTGTCTTTCTAAAACTTTTACAAAAAACTGCCTTTTCTGCATTATTTTATTATTTTTATTAAAATATTGTTTTTAATTAAATATTATTATTTAATATTTTATAATTATTTATTAATTTTTTATTAAATTTTCGAAAATGATCCCACTTTAACTTTTAACCTTTAAAATTAACTTTTTACCCCGATAACTTTTAATATTTCTACTTTAACCATCTTAACTTTCATAAATTACCAAATAACCCCTTAGACACCAAAATAATTACAACCTTGCCCTTTTTAAGATCTAAAAGGTGTTCTTCAGTGTTCTTCACCACACTCAATGTGTTCTTCGTGTTCTTCATATTCTTCGTAAATTCTTCAGATTCTTTCTTTGTTTTTACTCATTTTTCAGTCTTTTCAGTAACCGATTTTTACCATAATTCAAAATAAATTCCCAGCCACTAAAATCCCATCTTTTCTACATGATTTTAACACAAATTGAACCTCAATTTAAGCCTAGGGTTTCATTTTTCCAGTAGCTCCAAGAACATAAACTCTAAGCTTGAATTTCATCAAATTTCATCAAAATTTCACCAAAATTTCACCAAAAATCAGTCATATATACAACCAATTTTTAGCACAGCCAAATCATACAACATTCACCCAACTCAAACACAAATAATCAAGATTAATTTCATGACACCCTACTGATGACAAGTCATCTTAGTTTAGTTTTACTAGTCTTTTTATTTGATTTTATTAGGTTTTATGCACTTTCTTGCATTGTAAGTACGTAATTTGGAGTGGAATTGCATGGTTTCTTTGAATCAATCAACCACCCTTTAATTGACACAAAATCATGAGGTTTAAGCTAAAATTAATTGAATTATGAGTGAACTTTAAACCTTGTGAATTTTGTGATACTTTGATTGGTTGTTTTGATTACTTGTAGGTGAAGAAAAAAGAAAAGAAGAAAAGCATGGCATCATCAAAGAAGGAAGGAAGCCAAGTTGAGTGAGTGAACCGAGCTTTAAAAGGAAGAAAATGAGAAAGCAAGGCACAAAGCTCAGTTCATTTAGTTAACTGAGCACCAAAGAAAGCAATGCAAGAACATAAAGCTCAGTTCACTAAGTGAGCTTTATCGGGGACTTCTCAAAATTAATTCAAGATGAAATCCCAAGGGAGGAAGCCACCAAGTTTCGAACCAATGACCTAAGGGAGGCAAGGAACACTCCTTGCAAGGAAAATCAAGAAGAATTAGCCAAAATGCTTCCTCTAAGGTTCGAACAAGGAACCACACGCTACTTAGCTTGCAAGGAAATCAAGCCAAAGTGAATTGGCTAGGATTCGAACCTGGGAGCTCATGCAAGACAAGGAGAGGAGCGCCACCTTTAATGCAAAGAAAATGAGCCAAGATGCATCCAAGAAGGTTCGAACCAAGGAGCTTCATGACAAGGCAAGGAGGGAGCGTCCACTCCTCCAAGGAAAATAAGTTTCCATTTGCTTTCACCAAGAGTTGAGCCTGGGACCTTGAAGACAAGAGCAAGGCGCTGCATGGGGAGCTCAGTTGGTTTTCCCAACTGAGCACTAATCTCCCCTATCTCCCCTCACCATGATGCGCACTTTGACACACACCAAAGGCAAGCATAGAGCTCAGTTCATTTTTTCAACTGAGCTCTATTGAAAATCAACTCTACCAAGGTTGGACACACCCAATTTGGTCACGGACAGCAACATTGGAGTGCTCAGTTTGGTTTTCCAACTGAGCCATCCCCTGGAAGGTGCACTTGGGCCAAAATTCACTAAAAATCCAATTTAATTCATTTCTTCACCAAATTTGAAAGCCCATCCAAATTCTAAAATGCAATAATAGAAAGTGTATAAATAGGAGCTAGTTTAATTTAGGGGAGGACTTTTGAACCTTCTTTTTTTACACACCTTTTACTTACTATTGAATTTTCTTTTAGTTGGTAATTTGGAGCTGAGTTCTTAGAGAATTGGGAAGGAAAATTAATCTCTCTTCTTCTTTGTTCTTGCTTGAGCACTCTTTAATTTTCCTGCTTTGGATCTTGGGTGGAGAATTGAAGAATTTCTATTTCAATCTCACCTTGAGATCTCCTGTTTACTTTCTCTGCATAATTGAATTTCCATTTCTGTTTACTGCTTCATTCTTCTACTCTTTCTGCAATTTACTTTTCTTTATTTCTGTTGCAATTATTTTTGTTGGATCAAGGAAGGATTTGAGATCTAGACTTATTTTCTAGTCTCTTCCACTCCTGAGATCTTCAACCTCTTTCAATTTGCTGCAATTAAGCACAAGTCATTTTTTGTTTTATTTCTCAAAGCATTTTACTCTGCTGTTTGAGATCTACTTCAATTCAATTAATCTTTTTCCTTTCTGTTTATTGCAATTTACTTTTGCTTGTTTAATTTCTGCAATCCCAATTCCCAATTCCTTTTATAATTCAAGCAATTTACATTTCTTGCACTTTAAGTTTCAGTCATTTACATTTCTTGCAATCTAAGCTTCTGCAATTTAAATTACTTGTTCTTTAAGATTCAGCACTTTTACCTCTTGTTCTCTATAATTTACTGCAATTCTTCCCTCTCCCTTTACAATTCATGCAATTTAGTTTCTGCAAATTACAAAGCCCTCAACCAATACTTGATTCACTTGACTAAATCAACCACTAAACTAAAATTGCTCAATCCTTTAATCCCAGTGGGATCGACCTCACTCATGTGAGTTATTATTACTTGATGCGACCCGGTACACTTGCCGGTGAATTTTGTGTTGGATCGTTTTCCACACATCACGTTTTTGGCGCCGTTGCCAGGGATTGAAATAGATTGACAATGATTAAGTGAGGTGGTAGTTTAGATCAAGCATTTTCTTTCTTTGTTTTCTAACATACTAACTGTTTGAAGAATTGCCTCTATTAACACACTAACTGTTTGAAATTTTGTCTCAACTAACTGCACTCAATTTTCAAAAAGTATCACTGTGTGTTCCTTGTATTGGTTTGCATGTCACAGGAAAGAAGAAAGGTCCCAAATTCTGAGGGTCAAGACGAACAGACTATCAGAAGGTTGAGAAGAGAAGTCAGAGGGAAGGCTATCATTGGAGAAGAAGTCTCTGCGGAAGAAGAATATCATGTTATGAAGTCACAACTCATTACACTAATCAAGAACAAGTGTTCCTATGGCGAAAATCCATTGGAGGATCCTAAACAGCACATATCCACTTTTCTGAAGACTTGTGGTGCTGTCAAACCTGATGGTATAGATCATGACACCTATATGCTCTTGTTATTCCCCTTCTCACTATGGGATGAAGCTGCACAATGGCTTGAAACCTTTCCCCAAGGAAGTATCACTAGTTGGGATGATTTGGTTACCAAGTTTCTAGCCAAATTCTCTTCATCCCGACAGATCATCAAGCTGAAAGAAGGGGTACATCTATTCACACAAGGAGAAGAAGAACAACTCTTCAAGGCATGGGAAAGATAGAAGAAAGCAAATGACAAAGTGGGTTTCCAAGCTTTCTATGAAGGATTAACCCCAGAAACAAGAAAAAAGCAGTGGACTACTTCTCAGAAGACCTACTCATAGCGACAACAACTGCCCAAGGAACTACAAATTTCAATGACAAAGGAGTCAACAACCAACACTCATTTGAGCAACCACAAAATGCAATTTCAGAAAAAGAAGTGATGAATCTTGAAGGAGTGAATGCAGTCATGAACCAAAACAAGCAGATGCATCAACAAACTCTGCAACAACTGGAGTTGATGGTCAGAAAAATCAATGAGCTGCGAACTACTGTAGTAAATGCATACAACCTACCTCAAAATTCACATGGTTGGAATCAACCTGAAAAAGGTTTTGAAGTAATTAACTATGAGCAACAAAGTCATGAGCGATTACACTCTCCAAACAGTACCTCAAGCCTGTTCCAACACAAGTCTCAGGGTGATGTGTATAACCCACCCTGGAGGACTCTTCCAACTGGAGGAGGATCGAGCACCAAAATCGCGGACCAAGGGACTTCAATTACAACAACCCCAACTTCACAAACCAGTAAAAACACCATCATGCTAACAACAACCACTACACACCACCACAATACCCACCCTTCCAACCCCCAACATCCCACAACCAACCAAACTCACAAGACTCTCAGAGGATCACTAACTTGGAGATCTTAATAGAGAGAATGATGAAGCACCAAGAGGTGACAACAAAGAACCAGGAAGCTTCAATCAGAAGAATTGAGAGGCAGATGGAGCAACTGGCTAAGCACCTTGCAGAAATGGGTGAGTAGAGGGCAAATATTTTTCCTAGAGCCACTGAAGACAACCTGAAAGACAACGAAAAAGTTGCTAGGTGGGAGAAATGGAAAGCAATCATAGAAGGAAGTGAGAGGGCTATGGAAAAAGAAACAATCATCAAAGAGAAGCACCACAGAGAAGTTCCTCAACAAGAAATAGAGGAAAGAAAGCCCACAATAAGAGGAGAAACTCAAAGGCAACAGAATTCTCAACTTCCATGATCAGAGGATGGAGAATGTCAAGCTAGTGACAATAAAGAAGCACTTGTTAGGAGGCAACCCAACCTGAGGTAGTTTTCTTTTCAGAGCTATTTTAATAAAAAGGTTAATTAGCTTTATCTATATTGCAAGAAGCTAAGTTTGGTGTTGCACACCAAAATAATATAAGGGAGAATGAAGAATTCTAATTTTGGTGTTCTACCAAAATCTCATCATAAAACATATTCTCACCTCCTGCATAATGCTAGCTTCAAGCATTTAGTTAAACTAGTTAATTATTTTGCTATTTCCTAGTTTTCAGTTTTGTTACTTTTAGCAAAGAAAAAGAGTTCACATATGGTTAATTTGATGCATGAGAACCACTGGCAAGGTACTAAGTTTGGTGTTCCAACACCAAAGTAAGTTCAAAAGCCCACAAATAATTAATGCATGCTAACCATTTTTTTTAAGTGCTTGGGGAACAAGCAACTTTCAATATCACTGCAGAGCATCGTACAAGCTTTTGGAAAAATTAAGCATCATCAATCAAAGAAATGAAAGAGGAATGCTAAAACCAGCAATGATGATGATGATGAGGAGGAAAGCAAGTAAACTCCAAAAGGTTGTATTGTTAAGTGATTATTTTGCATCAAACACTGCTATGATTGAAAGCAATATTGTACCCCTGTCTGTCTGCATAGTATAGTTTTTTTCTGTAATTTAATAATTAAGATACTTGATTATTCACAATACTATACTCTCCAAAACTTGATTTCACTCAATGTCTCAAAAAGGCATCACATGACAGTTCTTTGAAAAGAAGGATTGAGGAATTAAACAATTTTGAGGCAAGCAAAAGATTAGGGGAAGTGGTGGTTCTAGTTGTATAATTATGTATTGAGGTTGCATGCTTATGAAAACTTGCATGGGAGCTCATAGGCAGGGCGTAGAGTTCAAAGAAGTATTGTGGGGATTCTCAAACATTTATTGATCTAAGAAGTAGCAAACAAAAGAAAGAAAACACAAAAATGAAAGAACATGGCTCAAGTCTCTAAGCATCAATTACTAGGCAAAAAAAAAAGGAAGAAACAAAAAAAAACTCAAAGAGTTGTTATCCTAGTAAATGCTTGTGGTCGAATTGTGTCAAAGAGAGAGGCTTAAGCAAATAAATCCTTAGGGGTGCGTTAACACCTAATACCTTAAAACCAACTGGTTTAGGAGTATTGATTGAAAGCTTATCTAAAGAGCCGCTTTGAGACATGACACTTAGAGTCAAGGCCAAAGCACATAAACTATAAGCTGCTTCAAGGTGAATACCTATAGAGAGATTTCCATGATACCATTTGGATGAAAGTCCTAAGACCTAAGACTTCCAAGATGTGGGGACTAGTAAGCACTGAAACCCTTGCATGAGCATATAATTTAGAGTTCACCCCACTGTCACTTAATCACTTCACTCACAGGACACTACATGTTATTCTTCAAATCTATTCTAATTGAAAGAATCTTTGAGCATAATTCTTTTCTTGCTTGGGGACAAGCAAGTTTTAAGTTTGGTGTTGTGATGACAAGTCATCTTAGCCTAGTTTTACTAGTCTTTTTATTTGATTTTATTAGGTTTTATGCACTTTCTTGCATTGTAAGTAAGTAATTTGGAGTGAAATTGCATGGTTTCTTTGAATCAATCAACCACCCTTTAATTGACACAAAATTATGAGGTTTAAGCTAAAATTAATTGAATTATGAGTGAACTTTGAACCTTGTGAATTTTGTGATACTTTGATTGGTTGTTTTGATTACTTGTAGGTGAAGAAAGAAGAAAAGAAGAAAAGCGTGACATCATCAAAGAAGGAAGGAAGCCAAGTTGAGTGAGTGAACCGAGCTTCAAAAGGAAGAAAAGGAGAAAGCAAGGCACAAAGCTCAGTCATTTAGTTAACTGAGCACCAAAGAAAGCAATGCAAGAACATAAAGCTCAGTTCACTAAGTGAGCTTTATCGGGGACTTCTCAAAATTAATTCAAGATGAAATCCCAAGGGAGGAAGCCACCAAGTTTCAAACCAATGACCTAAGGGAGGCAAAGGAACACTCCTTGCAAGGAAAATCAAGAAGAATTAGCCAAAATGCTTCCTCCAAGGTTTGAACAAGGAACCACACGCTACTTAGCTTGCAAGGAAATTAAGCCAAAGTGAATTGGCTAGGATTCGAACCTGGGAGCTCATGCAAGACAAGGAGAGGAGCGCCATCTTTAATGCAAAGAAAATGAGCCAAGATGCATCCAGGAAGGTTCGAACCAAGGAGCTTTATGACAAGGCAAGGAGGGAGCGTCCACTCCTCCAAGAAAAATAAGCTTCCATTTGCTTCCACCAAGAGTTGAACCTGGGACCTTGGAGACAAGAGCAAGGCGCTGCATGGGGAGCTCAGTTGGTTTTCCCAACTAAGCACTACTCTCCCTTATCTCCCCTCACCATGATGCGCACCTTGACACACACCAAAGGCAAGCATAGAGCTCAGTTCAATTTTTCAACTGAGCTCTATTGAAAATCAACTCAACCAAGGCTGGACGCACCCAATTTGGTCACGGACAGCAACATTGGAGTGCTCAGTTTGGTTTTCCAACTGAGCCATCCCCTGGAAGGTGCACTTGGGCCAAAATTCACTAAAAATCCAATTTAATTCATTTCTTCACCAAGTTTTAAAGACCATCCAAATTCTAAAATCCAATAATAGAAAGTGTATAAATAGGAGCTAGTTTAATTTAGGGGAGGACTTTTGAACCTTCTTTTTTTTACACACCTTTTACTTACTTTTGAATTTTCTTTTAGTTGGTAATTTGGAGCTGAGTTCTTAGAGAATTGGGAAGGAGAATTGATCTCTCTTCTTCTTTGTTCTTGCTTGACCACTCTTTAATTTTCTTGCTTTGGATCTTGGGTGGAGAATTGAAGAATTTCTGTTTCAATCTCACCTTGAGATCTCTTGTTTACTTTCTCTGCATAATTGAATTTCCATTTCTGTTTACTGCTTCATTCTTCTACTCTTTCTGCAATTTACTTTTCTTTATTTCTGTTGCAATTGTTCTTGTTGGATCAAGGAAGGATTTGAGATCTAGACTTATTTTCTAGTCTCTTCCACTCCTGAGATCTTCAACCTCTTTTAATTTGCTGTAATTAAGCACAAGTCATTTTCTGTTTTATTTCTCAAAGCATTTTACTCTGCTGTTTGAGATCTACTTCAATTCAATTCATCTTTTGCCTTTCTGTTTATTGCAATTTACTTTTGCTTGTTTAATTTCTGCAATCCCAATTCCCAATTCCTTTTATAATTCAAGCAATTTACATTTCTTGCACTTTAAGTTTCGGTCATTTACATTTCTTGCAATCTAAGCTTCTGCAATTTAAATTACTTGTTCTTTAAGATTCAGCACTTTTACCTCTTGTTCCCTTTAATTTACTGCAATTCTTCCCTCTCCCTTTACAATTCATGCAATTTAGTTTCTACAAATTACAAACCCCTCAACCAATACTTAATTCGCTTGACTAAATCAACCACTAAACTAAAATTGCTCGATCCTTCAATCGCTGTGGGATCGACCTCACTCATGTGAGTTATTATTACTTGATGTGACCCAGTACACTTGCCGGTGAGTTTTGTGTTGGATCGTTTTCCACACGTCACCTACCTGGTTTTGCTGCTCCTGATTCGGTTATGTCCTTAGGTGGTCCTTAAGAACTTTTTACTCATAAATCACATCAAGAACAACTTTAAATCCAAAAACCCTCAACTGACCAAATCTCTCTCAGCACGTTAGGAAGGGATATCTCCCCTTAGACTTTCTGGAAATTAACGTTTCTTGGCTCTCAAGTCAAGTTAAGCATGATTCCTAAGGAAGAACATCAAGAAAATACATGTTTAAGCATGTTTCCTTGAAAACCGAATTGAAAGGGGAAAGGAACAGCCATATCACCTTATTTCCATCCTTGATAAGTTACATGGTTATGTGGAGGAAGAAGAGAGGATCATTTTGGTAAAATCAGAGTTTTGATTTGAGTTTTAGTTCAAAAGAAATCAAGCTTTGAAGATTTGGAACTAAGAACTGTTCTCTCTTTTCCTCTCTTTCTATTTTCGGCCACAAAGTGAAAATGAGCCAGACTTGGGTGTTTTGGGGGTGTAGGGTGAGTTTTGATTGGTTGGCTTGGAGGTGGATTAAAACTAGATGTATCGGAACACTTGTAAAAACATCTCTAAAAATTATTTTCTGAACTACTAGCATAAATGACACTAGTAACATATTTGTTATGAGAATAAAACATGTATAATAAGGCCTTAGCATTGCTAGAGTCATCAAGGAGTGCTGGTGCTAAGCTGCACCAGTAAACTGTGAACTCGGTTAAACCGATTTTTTGTTTTTAACTAAAAAGACCAGGTAACCTTATAATATCATTCAAGCAGCTTCTAATACTAATATAATGATAATATTATCCCATTATCTCTCTTCTCTCATTAGTCGGGTCCGGTTCATCAAACTGAGACTATTTACGGAAAGCAGAATCAAAACTCCTAACTGATACGGTTCAAAAACTAGGTTCTTCGTGACTGCATTATCGAGCTTGCCTCAAAAAGGTTCTCCCCTTACTGATCTTCTGGAGGATTCCAATCCTTCAGAAAAGATCTCGCATACTTAAAAATCAGGGTTGTTACAACAATCAGTGCTTAAATTGTTAACTGGGCGTTCACTTTTGTTAACTTTCTCGTGAATTTCAGCCTGGAAGCAAGGGGAGCGTTCAATAAAGTTAACTAGGCATTCACTTTTGTTAACTTGGCGCTGACAGCATGACCATGCCTTCTTCAATGCAGCATAACTTGAGCTACAGATGTCCAATTGATGTGCTTTCAATTGCGCTGGAAAGCTGACATTTAGAGCTTTCCAGTGATACATAACAATCTATACTTGGCATGAAATTGAAGCACAAGTGATATGCATCTTTAAGGCCCAAAAACTAACCAAGGAAGGCTCAGCAAAAAGAGATAGCATTCAAAAAGTGAACATGAAGTTCACTAATGCAACGCTGGCCAAGGCAAGGAAGGAGCCACGTTCAGCAAAGAGAACGTAATGTTCACTTTTGTGAACGTTTTCGAAGAGAGAAAGGCAAGGAAGCAAGGCTCACTAGGGCCATCACTCAAACAAAGAAACGTAGCTCTCAACCAAGCAGCTAAGTTCACTCAAGTGAACTTCACGTTCACAAAAGTGAAAGTTTTCATGATGTTGGCCAAGGAAAGCAAAGCGCGCACCAAACATGCGCTGGCCACGGCTCGAAGAAAGACCCCCATGAAGACGCGCGCAACAAAGCACGCACCAAGGGAAGTGCAGTGCTAAAAAATGTGAACGCTAGAGACATGAAACAATGCGCTAGGTCCATGCCATGACACGGAGGAAGGCACGCAAGGGCAAGTGAACGTGGAGTTCACAAAGCGATCCAGATCCACTGTTCTTCAAGGTCAAAGCAAGCAAAGCCCATGGACATGACTCAAAGGCACAAGAAACAATTAGGATAGGAATTTCATTTTGAATTCTAATTTGTTTCAATTTCATTTTCATTTTCATTTTGTAAAGCCTATATAAAGGCATCAATTTCATTCCATTAAGAAAGAGCTCGGTTAGGCTGCTAGGTAGCAGTAGGAGTAAGAGTAGGATAGAATAGAAAGCTCTCTTTAATACACCTTTGTTTTTTGCACTCTATATTTTTAGAATTCAATTTAGCTTATGCAATTTCAGTTTTTGATAATCTTCTTCTACAAGTTTTCCTTTCTGAAATTTTACATGAGTTTCCTATGAGCTTGATTTACATTTCTAAGCAATTTAAATTTCCCTGCACCTCAATTCCCTTTTCTGTTGATGCAATTTACTTTCCTTGTCATTTAAGATTCTGTCACTTGTTCTAAGCTTTAATTTACTGCCTCTTTAATTTCCAGCACCCAATTTCCTTTACATTTACTGTAATTTACATTTCTTATCATTTAAGCTTTTGCAATTTACATTCTGCACTTTAAATTCCTTGTCATTTACATTCTGTTGTTCAATTTCACACAATCCATCACTGTTAGCTTAAGTAGACTGATTACTCACTAAAGTTGCTTGATCCATCAATCCCTGTGGGATCGACCTCACTCTTGTTAGTTATTACTACTTGATGTGACCCATTACACTTGCCGGTGAGTTTGTGTGGAAATCTAATTTTCACCCCATCAAGTTTTTGGCGCTACTACCGGGGATTGATTTAGATTGACAATGATTAAGTGGGTGAGAAGTCTAGATTAATCATTTTCTTTGTTTTTGTTCTCTTAATTTTTTGATGCCAAGGTGTTTGAGTTTTTACCTTACTAAGTAAATCTTACCTGAGATATGAATTTAAGTTTTCTTTGGTGGTGTGTTTTACAAAATTCAAATGGGGTTCAACTCATCTTTTAATCAAACAAATTTTCTGGGATATCACCCACCATTACCAATTGACTATTCTAATGGTGGTTGGAAATATCACCAAGAAATCACAGTTTTTGAGCACTCCAATCAATGGAGATATGCTTCAAAGCCACAAGATGAGAAAGACAATTTCATGGGGTATTGCCCACCATCAAAATATGATTCAAGTCATTATACTAATGATGGCTGGGAATATCACCAAGAAATGATAGATGCTGAAGCAATTCACAAGTGATATGATCCAGAATCACAAAATGATTTATGTCATTACCCTCATGGTGTCTGGACATGTCAATAAGAGTGTGAACAATCAAGTGAAATGAATTTCCTTACATAGCCACAAAGTGAGTCATGCTGTTATGACACTGACACAAACTATGGTTGGGAAGGGAATTTTAATGCTCCATATGCTATTCATCCAGAGAAATCATCACTTGATCATGCTATCAATGAATTCATGCAAGATTGCTCCCCAGGACCACGGCATGATCCATATTATGATGAATTCATTAATGACTCACATTGTGGATTGAATGAGCAAAACCAGGGAGCATTTAATAGTGCACACTCTACTTATCAAGAGCAATCATCACTTGAGCAAACCTTTAATTCATTTATGCAAAATTATCCATCTTCACCTCCCAGTTTCTCATTTGAAAATCCTTCATCATTTGATTATGCCTCAACACACAGTTTCATCCAAGATCCATACAACTCATCTCACCAACCATAAAATTCATTCCACAATTCACAAAATTCATTCTATATCCCTCAAAACAATTTCACCATAACACATCCATGTCCACAAAATCACTTTCAGCCTTCGTCTCTTGAGCCAGCAGTTGAAGATCCCCTTCAAATGTCCAGAGAATTATTGGAAAGGCAAGAACAATCTTGGAAAGAGCAAGAGATCATCTTCAAGAAGGTGGATGAGCACTTGGAGAAAACAAGGAAACACTCCGAACTGCTATGTAAGGAAGATAAAGACCAATGGGTGGATGCGAAGGAGGAAATGGAAGAACAAGAAGAAGAGGCATCTGTGTCAAGCAAACTTTCAATGAAGAATGCAGTGGTGGAGGAGGTTGAACCTGAAACTGCACTTGAGATGACAAGGGAACATGAAAACTCACAACCCTCACAAACTTCCCGGAACCAAAGATTCTCAACAATTTGAATCTGTGATTGAAAGATATGAAGAGGAGATGAAGAAATCTTGGGAAGAACAATAGACCTTCTCCATGAAAGTGCTATTAAATCAAATGTTGAGTGCAAAAGAGGAAGTAGGAAAACAAGAAAGTGAGGAAGACAATCAAGAAAATTCAAACTCAAGTGAAGCAGAGAAGTACATAGAGGAAGAGCTCATGGAACCAGCAATTCAAAAGGCTTTTGATGAACATAATGCTCCAACAATCACACAGCAACCATGTCTTGACATTAAAGAAGTGAAGGCAACTAACAATAACACCGAAGAGAGGATTGTGACCAAGCTACAAAGGACAACATTCATGAAGAAGAGAAGGTGACAATCGGATTTCTATTGGTAAAGAAATTTAAAAATATAGTCGCGTTGTAAGTATAGTTTCTAAACCAAAAGGAAATCCTTTCGTACAAAAGTTTTGGTTGTCACAAGTAATAAACCCCTTTGAAATTGATAACCGAAGTATTTAAATCTTGGGTTGTCTTCTCAAGGAATTGCAGGGAAGTATGATTTATTATTGGTTATGCAAAGGTACATTTTGGGGTTTTAAAAGGTTTGAACAAATAATTTAATTGATAAGAAAAATAAATAAATAATTAATAAAACTCTTGGCAAGGTATGAGAACTGGAATTTCTATCCTAGTTATCCTTATCAGGTGTGATGAGAATTGGGTTTTAATCCCACTTAGTTATCCCTTATTAAATAAAGGAAAGTCAAGTGGACTAATTAAATTAATCCTCAAGTCCTAGTCAACTTTTAGAGCGAACCAAATCAATTAGCAATTGCCAATTTCAACCACTGCTGATTTTGATAACTCAAGTGTTACCAATTAATTAAGCAAAGCCAAAAGGGAAGAAAATCTACTCGAATGAAAATAATTTGGATAAAGCAAAAGCATCAATAACATAAATTAAAGAAAGCAATCATAAGTCTGAAATACCTCAAGGTGTATTAATTAAGAAAATCAATCTAAACATAAAGAGTTCATAAACTAAATTGAGAAAATAAATAAAAGGAACATTGAACCTGTGTTTGAAGAAGATGAAATCCTAATCCTAATCCTAAGAGAGAGGAGAGAACCTCTCTCTCTAAAAACTACATCTAATCTTAGAATCGTAAATTATGAGTGCATGCTTCATGAATGAATGGATTCCCCCACTTTATAGCCTCTAATCTGTGTTTTCTAGGCCTGGATTTGGACCAAAAAGGGTCCAGAAATTGCTGGGACAATTTCTGCAATTTTCTGCACGTGGGGTCCGTCACGCGTTCGCGTGGGTCACGCATCCGCGACCTTTGGAGTTTTGCTCTTCCACGCGTCCGCGTCAATCACGCATTCGCATCAATTGCGTTCTACTCAAGGCATGCGTCCGCATCGTCCATGCTCTCGCGTCGATGCTTTTTGTGCTAAGCACGCGTCCGCGTCGTCCACGTGTTCGCGTCGCTGCTTTTCTTCAAAAACTCCATTTTGTGTGTTCCTTCCATTTTTGTATGTTTCCTTTCCATCCTCTAAGCCATTTTGCCCTATAAAGCCCGAAAGTACTCAACACACAAATCACGGCATCGAATGGTAATAAAGGATAATTAAATTTAATATTTCTAAAGCATAGGAAACATGTTTTCACATATGTCATGTCATAAGGAAGGAATTGTAAAACCATGCAAATTCATATGAATAAGTGGGTGAAGAATTGGTAAAATTATTCAATTGAGCACAAGATAAATCATAAAATAGTGGTTTATCAGAAGGTCAACTGCAAACATTCCAATCGCTGAACCATCAACAAGCAAGTTCAATCAAGCCATTTACAAAAGGAAGCTTGCGGAGGAGAGACCAAAACAGGGGACAATAGCTGAATCTTCTCCTCCCTTGAGGCCATTCCTCTTAATAAACTAGAAGAAGAGGAAGAAAGTGAAGAACAACATGTCAAGATAATGACACTAAAAGAGCGCTTGTTAGGAGGCAACCCAACCTTAGGTAACATTTCATTCCTTTGCTTTGTTTATTCTCTCTGTCTGCTTTGTTTAAATTTCAATAAATTGGCATATGATTACATTCTAAGTTTGGTGTTGCCCTGCAACAATCTATTTTCAATATTTATGGATGATTGCATCAATTCTAAACTGAAAGTGTCACATTAAGTTTCTAAGTTTGGTGTGCCACTTAATCTTTTGTGCAATAAATCTAGCAACACCACTTGTCTTTATAATCATAATGCCTTTGCAATGTTATTTTTCTTCTAGTTTGAAATTTTTTCATTCTAATTGCTTTAGTCATTTCTCTGTTTTTAATGCTTCCTTTTAGTTTGCTACTTAACGACTTTGTTAATACATCACCACGAAATCCTTATTCATAACAGATTCTTCCCTTGGTGATTGTATTTAACATATAACAGTTTCATTTTCTTAGTTTTAGTTCAAATAAATGGACATGTGGTTGCATTCTAAGTTTGGTGTTGCTATGCAATAAAACTTATTCCTAATCTTTATTGGATACTTGCATCAATTCCAAGTGAAAGTGTCATACTAAGTTTGGTGTGCCACTCATTCTTCATGCAATGTATCATGCACACCCTCTTATTTTTGCAATCATAATGTCTCTGTCTTCTATGCCTTTATGGTCATTCTTAATTTTTCTTGCTTAAACACATGTACTACTAACATTTCATTGTGTAAGACACTCATGATCCATCTTAGTCCCGTCACCACTGTTCTAAATGCTGCTTGAGGATGAGCGCATTCTGAGTTTGGTATGGGAAGGGGAAGAATACGAGGAAAAAGACAACAACAAAGGAAGATGAACCACAAGGTGGTAACGCTCCTTTCTCTTCATACTTATTTCCAGCACTGTAAAGTTCATGATTGTTTATACCTTCTCTGTATACATGTGTGCTGTGAATAAGCATAGTTTGATATTTTATGTTTATTTATATTTTTAATTATCAAAACTCTATAACCATTTGAATCCGCTTGACTGAGATTTAGAAGATGACTATAACTTGCTTCAAGCCGACAATCTCCGTGGGAACGACCCTTACTCACGTAAGGTTTATTACTTGGACGACCCAGTGCACTTGCTCGTTTGTTGTGCGAAGTTGTGAAAAAGAGTTGAGATTACAATTGTGCGTACTAAGTTGTTGGCGCCATTGAGATCACAATTTCATGCACCAAGCAACAAGGCTCAATTTGATGCCTAGGGCGCTCAATTGGCTAATCTCACCAACATGCTTTCGAAGATGGTCATGTCAAACCAATCCCCCACCTCCAACAACAACACCAACCAACCCTCAAGTTCTTCTAACCTTCCATCCCAACCCCAACCAAAACCAAAGTGCGGTCTCAACGCCATCACTCTACGGTCGGGAACTACATTGGAGAAGATACCTCCAAGGGTCTTGGAGGACATTCATGAGGAAGAGGTGGTTGTTGAAGCTCCACATAAAGAGGGAGAGGTAGACAAAATGCATGAGGAAGAAGGAGTAAACCTCAAGGAACCCAAGAGGAAAGCTATAGTGGATGAGTCCATCCCTATTCCATTTCCTTCCATGGTGAAGAAAGCAGAAAAGACACCGGAATTTGATTTGAACATGCTTCAAGTGTTCAAGAAGGTTGAGGCAACCATACCACTTCTTGATGCTATTCAACAAATTCCAAAGTATGCAAAATTTTTGAAAGACTTGTGTACACACAAGGATAGGATAGGAGAATTGGAGACATTATCCTTGGGTAGTTCAATTTCTTCCTTGATGGAACCTATTCCAAAGAAATCTGGTGATCCTGGGCCTTGTTTGGTGTCTTGTTGTATTGGTGGATGCACTTTTCATGATTGTATGTGTGACCTTGGAGCTTTTGTAAGCATCATGCCGCTTTCTACCTTTGTGAGGTTGTATTTAGCTCCATTAAAGAAGTCGGCGGCGACGTTTGTCTTAGCCGATAAAAGTGTGATCACGGTAACAGGAATAGCCGAAGATGTACTTGTGGCGATCAAGGATTTGGTCTTTCCAGTTGACTTTTACATCCTTGAAATGCCTCCAACAGAAAATAGAAGCTCATCCTCCATTCTAGTTGGTAGACCCTTCCTTAAGACCTCTAAATTCAAGTTAGATGCCTTCACCGGCACATATTCCTTCGAGGTTGGAGACAAGACTATCAAGTTCAATTTAGAAGAAGCCATGAAGCATCCTCCCAAAGAGCATTCTATTCTCCGATGTGATGTAATTGATGAAGTGGTAGCGGAAATGCAAAAAGAAGACCATAACAAGTTGTGCTACCATATTGTTGAAGAGACGGATGACCAAGAGGGTGAACATGAGAAAGTTGTTGAGAATGAACTCCGTGAGCTTGACGAAAAGGAACCTCAGCTTGAGGCAAAGAGTGAATTGAAGCCTCTTCCATCTCATTTGAAGTATGCTTTCTTAGAGGACAACCGAAAGTTTCCGGTCATTATTGCTAGTGAGCTTTCTAGAGAAGAAGAAGAAAAGCTCCTAGACGTTCTCAGAAAGTACAAGAAGGCAATTGGTTGGAGCCTAGCCGATATTGTGGGGATTGACCCTCGCAAGTGCATGAATCGTATATTTCTCCAAGAGGGAGCTAGGCCGGTTAGGCAACTGCAAAGGAGGCTCAACCCAACCATCCTCGATATGGGAAAGAAGGAGGACACTAGGCTACTTGATGCGGGTATCATATACCCGATTTCTGACAGTGAGTGGGTGAGCCTGGTCCAGGTTATTCCCAAGAAATCAGGCATCATTGCGGTTAAAAAGGATGATGGTGAAGTGGTCATCAAGAGAGTACAAAATGCATGGCGAGTGTGCATCAATTATAGAAGGTTGAATGGCGCTACAAGGAAGGACCACTACCCTTTGCCCTTTATCGATCAGATGTTAGACCATTTGGCAAGTAAATCCCATTACTGCTTTCTTGATGGATTCACTGGTTACTTCCAGATTCACATTGCTCCTGAAGATCAGGAAAATACCACATTCACTTGCCCTTTTGGCACCTTTGTCTACAAAGGGATGCCATTTGGACTATGTAATGCAGCTGCTACTTTTCAGCGGTGCATGACCAATGTCTTTTTCGATCTAATGGAGAGTTGTTTGGAAATCTTTATGGATGATTTTAGTGTTTATGGAACTTCATTTGATTGTTGCTTGGAGAACTTGGCCAAGGTCTTAGCTAGATGTGTTGACACTAACCTTGTCTTGAATTTTGAGAAATGTCACTTTATGGTAAGACAAGGTATAGTGTTAGGACATGTAGTATCTCATGAAGGAATTTCTGTAGACCGGGCCAAGGTCGACGTTATCACCACTTTATCTCACCCCTCATCAGTGAGGGAGGTCCGCTCATTCTTAGGACATGCAGGATTCTGTAGGCGCTTTATGAAGAATTTCAGCAAGATTGCTTTGCCATTATCGCGCCTACTCCAAAAAGATATGGACTTTGAGTTTGACAGTGAATGTGTGAAAGCTTTTGAAGAGCTAAGGAGAGCTCTTACCACGGCACCAATTGTGCGAGGCCCCAACTGGACGTTGCCATTTGAGATAACGTGCGATGCGTCAAACCATGCTATAGGTGCCGCGCTTGCACAGCGCGATGGTAAACTCCCTTATGTCATTGCATACTCTTCTAAAAAGAAACTCCTAGCTATTGTTCATGCTTTAGATAAATTCAGATCTTATTTGCTAGGATCAAAGATAGTGGTATACACGGATCATGCAACTTTGAAATACTTATTGTCAAAGAATGAGTCAAAACCTAGACTCAAACGTTGGATCTTGCTTTTTCAAGAATTCGACATTGAGATTAGGGACCGGAGTGGATCTCAAAACTTGGTTGCAGATCATTTAAGCTGCCTTGGGAATTTAAAATCTGATCCATTTCCGATCAATGACTCATTCCCATTGGATAGTTTCCATGCTGTGTCGGATAGCTTTCCTTGGTTTGCCCCAATGGCGAACTACTTGGTAGCGAAACTCTTCCCTCCCAACTTTTCTAAACACCAAAGGGATAAGTTGAGGAGTGATTCCAAATACTACATTTGGGATGACCCTCACTTGTGGAAGAGGGGAGTGGACCAAGTAATTCGAAGATGTGTTCCAGAGCCTGAAATCCAAACCATTCTTGAAGCTTGCCATTTGTCCGAATGTGATGGCCACTTGGCCTACAAAGGACCGCTAAAAAGGTGTTGGATTGTGGATTCTGGTGGCCAACCTTACTTAGGGATGCTAACCGGTTATGTGTGTCTTGCCATCAGTGTCAGAAGTCGAGAAACACATCCCAAAGGGATGAAATGCCTCAGCAACCAATGTTGTTTTGTGAGATATTTTATGTATGGGGCATTGACTTTATGGGACCGTTTCCCAACTCAAGTGGGTATCTATATATTCTGTTCGCGGTTGACTATGTGTCAAAGTGGGTAGAAGCAATACCTACCCGCCTTGACGACGCCAATACCATCATTTCTTTTATTAGAAACTACATTGTATGTCGTTATGGGTCGCCACAAGCAATCGTGAGCGACCAAGGATCCCACTTTTGTAACAGGAAGGTAGAGGCACTACTCAAGCACTATGGGGTAGTGCATAAGGTTGCCACTGCTTATCATCCGCAAACCAACGAACAAGCGAAAGTGTCCAACCGGGAGATTAAGAGAATCTTGGAGAAAGTGGTCAATCCACAAAGGAAGGATTGGATCGTTCGGTTAGGAGATGCACTATGGGCGTATAGAACGGCCTACAAGACTCCATTAGGGATGAGTCCCTTCCGGATCGTCTATGGTAAGGCATGCTACCTTCCGGTGGAGATTGAGCACAAAGCCTATTGGGCAGTAAAGCGGTGCAACATGGATTTGACCCAAGCCGGAGTAGCCAGAAAATTGCAGCTAGAGGAGCTCGAGTGTTTGAGGAACGAAGCGTATGAGAATGCCCAGATTTACAAGGAAAAGACTAAAGCATTCCATGACCATCACATCCGGAAGAAGGACTTCCAAGAAGGTGATAAGGTTCTCCTCTACAATTTGAGGCTTCGTTTCATGCCTGGCAAGCTCCGCTCTAGATGGGAAGGACCTTTCTAGGTGAAGGAAATAAAGCCCTATGGAGTGGTGGAGTTGTTTGATCCTAAAAGTGAAGCAACTTTCAAGGTGAATAGACATAGAGTGAAGAAGTACCATGGCTACAAGCTGCCAAAAGAGCTAGAGGTGTTCCTATTGGCGGATGCACCTAGAGAAGGAGAAGCTTGAGCGACTGACCGTCCAACTTAAGGACGTTAAAGAAAAGTGCTTGGTGGGAGGCACCCCACCGTGGTAAGATCTTCCTTGTGTATACCATCTTGCTTTTAGCTTTAGATTCTTGTGAATTTTGTGACTTCTTGATGTTGTTGATTGCTTAGGAATGCTAGTTTTATTGATCTTGTTGGATAACTAGGATATTTAGATAGATTTCATCATTTTGGCATGGAAGAATTGTTGAAGTGGAGAGAATCCTATGTTTTGAATAGTGCATGAATTTGAGTGTGTTCTCTTGACTACTAGCTTGAACACCTGCCAAAAATATGTTAGAATAGCTTCTTCTATGGTGTGCTTAAAAAAAAGCAAGGAAAAGGGGCATCCGCGCCGAAGCGCACCGTGCGCGCGCGCGCCGGTGTTGCATTCTTACTCCTGGGCCAAAAAACCGAGAGTTGTGCCCACCTTGTGCCCACTTTATGTCCACTTCATGTCAGGCACCCACGCGCCAATGTGCATGCCGCCTGCGCGCCCCCTTGCAAATTGACCATCGACGCGCAAGCACACTGTGCGCGCGCGCGCCGATGGTGCACTATTAACTCCCTGGTATAAAAATCCGAGAGTTGTGCCATACTTGTGCCTACTCTGTGCCCGCACTGATGCGTCCGTGCACTGCGCACGTCTGCGCTGATAGTTAACCCCAACAGGCACGCGTCAGCGTACTCTGCGCATCATGCACCTATGCCGTCTCCCAACTCTGGTACAAATGAACCGAGACTTGTGCCAACTTTGTGCCAGTCCTGTGCCAGGGGCACAGCTGTACTCCTATGATGCGCACGCGTCCCTCGCTCAACTCTCACCGACGCGCGAATCAGCTTTAAAGCTGCGTGCCCTGCTTCTCTCCCTCTCCCACCTTCTTTCTTATTTCTTCCTTCTTCTCTCTCCATCACCTCTTTTCTCTTCTTTTCCTCCTTCCGTACCCCACCACCATTGTCTCCGGCTACTCACCGGTGACCACCACCTCTTTCGGTGGCACTATATCTCTTCCCCCTCTTTCTCATCTTCAAAAAAGAAAATTCACCTTGTTCTTTTACACTTCTCAAGGTTCTACTTCCTCCATATATCATCTATTACTTTCCTTGCATCACTTCTTCTTCTAGTTAGATTTTTCTTGTTGATTTACTTATTTTCTCTTTTAGTTACTTGATTATACCACCTGCTTTTTGCTTGTTTACTTTTTCTTCTTTTTATTTTTTTTCATGGATGTTGAACTTGAACTTTGATTATTTTGATTGATCTTCTTGATTGTTTTTCATTAACTTTGTGAATGGATGATGTTGCGTGATGATTGATACTTCATTTTGGGCTTCTAATCGGTTGAGTATCTCATAATTGCTCATTGCTTGTTAAATGCACACCAAGTGTTCGAGGAAATGCACATATGCCATCTTGGTTTATTCTAGTCATATATCTTCAATTTGGTGCTTCCTCCTCATTCAATTGCTCTCATCTAAGTGCAGTGAACACATTTTGCTTATTACTTGCTAATTAGATACTCATTGAACATGACTTGCTCTTTGTTTTTGATGCTTGAGATCATTCCTCTCATGCCATGTTGCATGCTTTACTTCCTCTTGCATCCCATGCCAAGTGTTGTGACCCATGCTTCTATGACTACTTTGTTGCACTATTTCTTTTGGGCACTACCTCTCACTTGCTTGTTTGTTGAGTTGATCCTTTGGGTTTAACACTTTCCTTCTTTCCCCTCCTTTTTCAGGATGGCCACTAAGAAAGGCTAGGAAAAAGCTTCAAGGAAACCAGCCACAAAGAGGGCACCCCCAAGGTCACGCCCTAAGGCGCACTCTTCATTAGGAGCCAAACCTCTATCTAAGAAGGCGAAGGCACCCGCTCCTATTGATGACAATGAGAAGAGAAAACCGGCAAAGGATTCTTCAAGATTCCCCAACCGCTTCTGTGAACTTGTGTTCCCCGCCATGGTTGAGAGGAACTATCATGCTGAGCATCTACTCGCTCCGTCGGACAAAGTTGCTCCTTGTATTCTACCCCGCATTGAACAGCGAGGATGGGAGTTCCTTCTGAGAAAACCACAAGAGGTCAATCTCTCATGGATGGTAGAGTTCTACACTAACTACCATCTTCCCTCTCTTCAATCGGTATACATGCGCCGGAAGCAAGTCTAAGTGTCAGAAGAGGCTATTCAGCAAGTGCTTAATGTCTTACCAGTACCAAGTGACATGGATGGCTACCAAGAGGTCTTAAGTCAGCGGGAAAAGTCTAAATTTGACTGGGAGTTGGTCCTCCGAGTCATTGCTGAACCAGAGGCATTTTGGACCCATGGTCAACTCCGGATGAGACCCAAGTGCATTGACGCACGTTTCTTCACTATACAAGCTAGGGCTTGGGCCCAAATCCTATCCCACTATGTCCTACCTAGCACCCACAAGTCGTCCTTCACGGCGGATCTTGCTTTGCTTATTTGGTGTGTTCTCACGGGGAGACCGGTGAACATTCCGCTTCTTATCAAGCAAGCGATGGCTCAAATCCACGTCCGGGGCAATTTGCCATTTTCAGAATTGGTATCTGATTTAGTTGCTGCTGCTGGTGTTCCTTGGGAAGCCATGGACATGAAAGCTATAATTTCGGCTAAGGGCGATGTGGTCCCAAGCGAAAAATACTTACATCATCCCATGAACAAATCAAGCCTTGACATAGCCCTACCATCTATTATTCCTTCCACCACATCGTTACCAGCATAGCAAAGATCCAACCATCAGAGGATAAAAGATCTATACCAGAAGATTGATAGATATGAGCAGCGCAACCAACGCCGATACACTTACATCAAAAAGCTTCTGCGTTGTGTTACCCCTAGCATGGAGGAACCCGAAATATTCACATCCACCTCCAATCCAAGTGATGGGAGCTCTGATGAAGGGGATAGTGAAGGTTTCGATCCCGACCGTCCCTTGCGCATTGTTAGTAGCACGGAGGACCGTGCTAAATTCTAAGTGTGGGGAGGTCGTTCGACCGAGCTCCATGTGTAACAATCTCTTCCTTTCAATATCCATGGATTTATCTTTTGCTTAGTAGTTAGTACATTGCATGTGTAGTTAGTCTTGCTTGTAAATATTCCTTGCATGGTAGTTAGTCTCTATAGAGTTGCTTGGTCAAATAATAACTATTTCCCCAAGAAGATATGTTTTGGGGTACCCTACCAATTTTGGAAAATTTTTTGCGGAAAACTTGCTTCAAGAATGTATTTTGGAACATAGTGATTGAGCTAAGAAAACAAGCATGTAAGTTTTGAGCCTATTGTATGGTTATATCTTCTAACCATTAATTCCCATTCTTGTGTGCATTATTCTTTCTCCATGATTGTAATCCTTGCTTTGTCTGATTCTATATGTCCATTACTTTGTGTATGAATGCATTTACATGATTGAGGCCATCATTCAATAGTCACTTCTCCCAAATGGCTTTAACCCTTTTATCTACCATTGCTAACCAAATTTTGAGCCCATGATACACCCTTTTTGTTCTTAAATAGAGCACACCAACAACCCTAAGTGGAAAACCATGAATGTCCCTAAATTTGGATCCTTGATTAGCCTAGGTGAGTTAGGATGTGTATCATTTAATTGGGAGGATATACTTGGGAAGTTGGGTAGATATAGAGGTGTATTGTAATTGTAATTAAAAATTCTGGGATTTGGGAACATACTCATGTATTGAATGATTGAACCATATGCATTGAAACTTTTGTACAAGAACCCCAAGGAAAAGGGGACCAAAAAAAAGAGAAGAAATTTATATGTGTATATATGAGAATGTATGAAAAAGAAAAGAAAAAAAAATATATATATATATGGAAAAGAAAAGAAAAGCAATGAAAGGGGACAAAAATGCCCCAAGACAAAGTAATAAAAAAAACAATGCATATGGGATGTGAATTGACAAGAATGCATGAGTATGGAAAAATTGATACTCAAGGGTAGCTAGGTAATGTATTATAGTTGTATAGGTTGTTCTATGTGTCTAGTGGGATTCTAGGTTAATCAACGACTCAAATTTTAAGCTCACTTGACCATATGCATCCTTACCTTCACTCTAGCCCCGTTACAACCCATGAATAAGACCTCATGATACTTTTAAGCATGCATTAAGTAATTGTTGATTGTTAGATGAAAGACAAATCTTGGAAAGCATGATTAGGAGAGGATCGACTGACGAACCCTATACACTTGAGCGCATAGAGCGGATACACATCCGACGAGGGTTCGATGCTCAACTCCTTGTTCCCGGCTTTTGCAAGCGTTCATTTAGAAAGTTGTATGCACTTCATAGTGATATTCAGTTTGGTAGGATTCATGAACTACATATCATTTTCACCCTATATGTTCATATGTGTTCTTGGAGGGTGGATTTACCCTTGACCAAATAGATAGACGACTTTACATTAGTTGCATGCATTCACTTAGGTAGTTTGCATTTCATAAACCCTTCTCATCATGATCTTTGGTCTTTTTATTTTAAGCATGAGGACATGCTTGGTTTAAGTGTGGAGAGATTTGATAAACCCTAATTTTGTGGTTTATTTTGTGCTTAATTTGGGGGTTTTTGTCAATATTTCCCGCACTTATTCACAAGAAATGGATGGTTTTGTGTTCACTTTCTAATATTGCTCCATGAAGGAAAACATGCTTATTTTGCCTTAGAATTGCTATATTTTGATACTTTTTATTGCCATTTGATGCCGTGACATATTTGTTGAGTGATTTCAGAATTAATAGAGTAAGAATGACCTAGAAGAGAGAAAGAAAGCATGCATGAGAGGAAGGAACATGAAGATTTGGATTTTGGGAACTTCAGCACCGACGCGCACGCGCACTTCACGCGCACGCGTGGATGAGGATAGCTGGAAGTGGCGCGCAAGGATGGACGCATCCGTGCAAGCTAGAGAATTCCAACCGACGCACACGTGCACTTGGCACGCACGCGTAGATTACAAAAGCAATCGGCGCGCACGCACGCATGGCGCACACGCGCGAAAAGCTGCACGTGACCTCATTAAAGGAAATCGTGCCTGGCGATTTCTGAGGCTCATTAGGCCCAATTTCAAGTTATTTCTGCATGAAAAAAGACCCAAGGATGCTAGGGAGAAGGGGGGATCAATCATTTTACACTAAGACACATTTTCTAGTTTTTTTGTGGTTTTCTTTTGTTCTTCTAGAGAGAGAAACCCTTGTTCTTCTCTAGATCTAGCTTTAATTTGATCTTCCCTTGTTAAACTCTGAATTGGATCTTGTTAATTACTAGTTTTGATTGTTTAATTTGAATTCCTTGGTATAATTTTGCTTAGATCTTGTGTTAGTTTTATGGATTCTTGTCAATTGTTACTTTATACTCATTGCATGATTGTTGTGAATCTTGATTTGTTGATGTTACATTGATGATTTCTATGATTAATTGTGTTGTTTGAGTGATTGTATGTTGATATTTGTTAGTGGGTATTTGTCAATTTCAATCCATTGCAATTTGAACATGTCTTTTGTTAATGCTTACCATGTGTTTGATGAATTGTTTACCTTGATTATGGAGTAGTTCCTTTTTACTCTTGGCTTAGGCCAAGGAAATTGGGTGAACTTGAGTCATTGGGTCTAATAGATTTGATGATTTGGGAACCCTTAGTGGTCAATTTGATAGCCATTGACACTAGCCTACTACTAGGTTAATTAGTAGTGAGGTTAGACCTTATGGGTGGATGTTGACCAAACCATTTAACATACTTCAAGTATAGAAGTAGACTTAATGAGTTTGGTTCCTCATAATTGTCAAGATATGGTTATTAGACAAGGATAGTGACCCCAATTCCCATGTCTAGCCAAGAGTTGATTTTATCATTCTTATTTGGAAACCCAAAAATCTTGATTGCCTTGCCTTAGTTATAGTTATTGTTTAGTTGAGAGTAGAATTAAATTGAATATTGTCTTCTTAGTTTGAAATTGCTCACATCTTGTTTAGTTATTTGAATTAGTTCCTTACACTTTAAGATTACTTGTTTCCTAAGATTCCTAGTTTACTTTCTTGCTCATGATTTACAACCCTAGATTTTTAACCAATGTTGAAGCATATGTTTGTCCATTCCTTGTGAGACGACCCGAGGTTTGAATACTTCGGTTATTTTATTAAGGTTGAACTTGTGACAACCAATTCCTTTCTAAATTTGATCCTCGAGGATTGTTGTTGGTAGAGCTATACTTGCAACGCAATTTTATTGAGAAATTCTCTTCCGACATAGTCCACGAGCGCTCTGATCAAGCTCAGGGGGATCCGAGCTCGTGAGGAACTCCGCCCTCAACCAGAAGGTGAGACCGAAGAAGTTCAAATCAGAGACACTCGAGACAAAACAACAAACATAGGGGCGAATCTACGAGGAGACCTAAAAGAGCTGCTAACAAAGCTCTTAAAGGATAATTCCGACCTCTTTGCATGGAAGGCCGCCGATATGCCTGGTATTGATCCCGGACTAATGTGTCATAGGTTAGTCGTATATCCTGGGTCCCAGCTAGTGCAACAGAAGCGTAGGAAGCTCGGCCTGGAGAAGTCACAAGCTGTCGAGGAGCACGTACAAGCCTTGTTAGAAGCAGGGTTCATAAGGGAGGTAAAGTACCCATTATGGCTAGCCAATGTAGTATTGGTCAAGAAGTCAAACGGGAAGTGGCGGATGTGCACTGATTACACCGACCACAACAAAGCCCGCCCAAAAGATCCCTACTCACTCCCGAACATAGACACACTAGTCGATGCTTTGTCAGGGTATCAGTACCTCTCCTTCATGGACACTTACTCGGGATACAATCAAATCCCCATGTATCAACCCGACCAGGAGAAAACCTCATTCTTAACCCCAAAAGCAAACTATTACTACATAATCATGCCCTTCGGACTCAAGAACACAGGGGCTACATACCAGATACTGATGAACAAAGTTTTTGCCAATCACATCGGGAAGCTGATGGAGGTTTATGTAGACGACATACTGGTAAAGACACAAAGAGAGGAAATGTTGTTATCCGACCTCACTAAAGTGTTCAACACCATAAGAAAGCATGGGATGAGACTTAACCCCGCAAAATGCACTTTTGCGGTAGAAGTCCAGCAGCTCAACGGAAGACTAACAGCCCTATCCAGATTTCTAGCTAGATCAACCTTAAGATCCCTCCCCTTCTATGCAACATTAAGGAAGGGAAAGAGGTTTGAGTGGACCCCAGAACAAGCCTTCCAGGACTTCAAGACATTCTTGGGGCAACCACCTATTTTAACCCGACCCAGAGAAGGTGAAGAGCTAATCCTATACCTCGCTGTAGGAAGTCGGACAATAGCCTCAGCACTGGTCAGAGAAGACAAAAACAGGTAGCAACCTATCTACTTCATCAGCGAGGCTCTGCAAGGGGATGAACTAAACTATCAAAAGATAGAAAAGTTTGCCTACGCCCTTATACTTACTTCCCGACGACTTCGACCATACTTTCAAGCTCACACCATCAGAGTACGGACCAACCAAACTATAAAAGATATCTTACAGAAAACAGACCTAGCTGGAAGAATCCTACAATGGGCAGTCGAGTTATCCGAATTTGACCTTAAATACGAAGCTCGGATAGATATCAAATCTCAGTACTTGGCCAACTTCATCGCAAAAGGAAGCAATAGAGTTCGTCAAAACATGCCCCCTATGTCAGAAGCACACTGATAAATCGCTATTTTATGGTTTATCTTGTGCTTAATTGAGTGGATTTTATCTACTATTCTCACACTTATTCATAGAATTCGCATGTTTTACATTTTTCTTTCTAATTTTGTGCTATGATTGAAAACATGCTTATTTGCCCGTAAATTTGTTAATTTTAATTCTCTCTTATTACCATTCGATGCCATGATATATGTGTTAAGTGTTTTCAAGGTTTATAGGGCAGGAATGGCTTAGAGGATGGAAAGGAAGCATGCAAAAGTGGAAAGAAAACAAGAAATTGAAGGAATTGCAAAGCTGTCAAGCTTGACCTCTTTGTATTAAATCGATTATAACTTGAGCTACAGAGGTCCGAATGAGGTGGTTCTAGTTTCCTTGTAAAGCTAACATCCGGGGCTTCAAAAAGATATGCAATGTTCAAACCTTGGACCGAGCTGTACGGTCCGGGTGAGATGAGGACAAAGCGGCCGATCTCTTCCAAGGCTGTTTGACACCGACCACTTCCCAAAGAGCTCGGCCAAATCACCATAGAGGCCCAAACAGGCCTAAAGCAGAAGACCACAGCCCACTTGAAGGAGGCTGGTCAAAAGATAGGTGATCTCATCCACAAAAGATAAGATAAGATAACTAACTTATCTCAAGGAATGTCACTCTACACTACTATAAATACACTGGAGCACCCAGGTATAACTCATACTCTGATTCTATAAAAAAACCTGCCTAAAGCCCGTGCTAACTTAAGCATCGAAGTCTCTTGCAGGTACCACCACCCTCCGGTGATTGAAGATAAACAAGCTCCTCAAGATCCAGCAAGTCAGACACAACAACTCCGATCAAATCAGTAGATCTCATCCGAGATCGACCTTCAGTTTCAGGTAACCCTCGGAATAGTGTCAAAATTTGAATTCTGTGCATGCTACAGAATTTGTGATTTCTGGTTTATGTGCGCACGCACATCCTTGTGTGCACGCTCACCCAGTGAATTTTTGAATGTTTGTGCGCGCACAGCCTTGTGCGCACGCACACACTGGGACATGGCTGCTGATGAGAGCGCTAGCACGCTCTGTGCGCGTGTAATGACCCAATTTTCAATATGTCTATATCATACCGGAAACTGAGCGCTACCAATTTATCTTCCTAATTATTATCTATTATTTATCATATGAGCCTGATTCGTTCTTAAAAGCGTAGTTATTCTTCGAGGTACTTTTTTTTAGAACGTTTGGATTAATAAACAGAATCATTCATAATCATTTAGCAAGTAATAACAGATAAAACAGTTATAAACAACCACACATAAATACATTTCAAGCAGTTGATAACATTCTGTGATCTAGCCTTTATTAGAGTATAGACTTTTAGTTAGAACACCCATAGATATAGCTAAATAATATCTATATACATATATATACATACAACATCCCAGGCCCTGACCTGTTCAAGAAGTCCCTAAGCTGGCACCCAGGCTAGCCTAGACTCTATACTCACCTAATCCCTCTAAACTACTAAAGCGAGGGAAAGTACGTTCTAAGTCTTCAAAACTCAAGTCAGGTGAAACGTCATTAGAAGGTGGAACATCATCTACTACTCCTCTGCATGATCAGACATTGCCATATGACGTCTCTCTGGTACCTCATCCAGTAGCCACTTAGTAAGAGTCTCGTACACCAGATTTAGGTTAAAGTTCGCTTACAAACGAGGTGCAAGCATTGGCTGGTCTCATAGTATATACATATAAACAGAGAACGAGATTCACCCTAGATTTAGAAGACTACCTAGAGCAGAATCCTCTTTACGAACGGTCATCAGCGAACTACGAACAGGTACTCATGCCTCCATCTGAAGGGGGAATGGAGAGAGAAGGGGTAAGAACTTGGGAGTTCTTAGTAGGGTCTGGGATATTAGTTAAGTTCATTAATTCTGTGTTGTTTGGCAGAAGAATAACAGAATATAGAGAAGCAGTTAATAGAAGATACAGATAAATAGAGAAAGTAGAGAAAACAGAAAGCAGAACACAAACAAAAGAATACAAGAAAATAAAACACAAATACAAAGAATAGAATACAAACAAACAAAGCATACATTCATTCAACAATCATAACAGAGGAAATGCACAACCAAGTATGATGCATCTTTGTCCTATGCAGGCCATGAGCTCACATATCGGTTTACACCCTGCATCCCGACATTACCTAGGAACAAGTCCCAGATATGGTTTCCCTTTATGTCCTTAGTGCATACGTGTCGGTGGTTAAGAATACCACTCCTTCGTGACTACCGGTAGTCGGCATAAGGCTCAACCCCTTAATATACGCACAAGGAGAAACAGTGATCTTCAGTTCGTGGGCGTCCCCAAGATCAACACACAAACAAAACAATGATCCTCAGTTCGTGGGTTTCCCCGTGATCAATACACAACAAACATGATCCTCAATTCGTGGGTTATTCCCGTAATCAATGATTATAAGTTCGTGGGTTATTGCCGTAATCAATGATTATCAGTTCGTGGGTTTTTTCTGCATATAAAACAGTTAACAGTTCGTAGGTTTCCCCGAGATCAATGATCATTCAGTTCGTGGGTACTTCCCGTATTTAACCAATTATCCTTCTGTGGGTTTTACTACTCTTCTCTCTTTATTTGTTTACTCTGCTCTGATTACACGTTTCTCTGTATCTGTTTACTCTGCTCTCATTACTTTTTTCTCTATATCTCTATATCTCTATTACTCTTTTCACTTTATCTCTTTACTCTATTCTGGTCTGATTTTTCTGCTTAATGTATGTATTTAAAGCTTATGTAAATTTCGATATGAATAGTTAGCCTCTCCCAAGTATAGGTTCATTAAGTCTATATTGGAACAGTTTAACTTTTCATATAATACCGAACCTTAGGCACAACTTAAGAACTAACTATGTTGCCCTAGTTCGTTCGCTAATCTCTGTTTGATTCTGTAATTAAAACTTTACAGAATTTTCTTTGGTTTTTATCTTTTCTTTAACTTCTTATCTTTCCTTTATCTTTGCCTCACTATCATGTTATTACCACTCCCTAAGTATTTTATGAAGGTAATTATGTGTTTCTGTCCTTAAATTTGTCTTTCTAAATCTTTTACGGAAAACTGCCTTTTCCGCATTATTTTATTATTTTTATTAAAATATTATTTTTAATTAAATATTATTATTTAATATTTTATTATTATTTATTATTTTATCATTAAAATTTCGAAAATTACCCCCACTTTAAGTTTTAACCTTTAAAATTTACTTTTTACCACCCGTAACTTTTAATATTTCTACTTTAACCACCCTAACTTTCAGAAATTACCAAATAACCCCCCAAACACCAAAAATTTTACTTCCTTGCCATTTTCAAGATCTAAAGCCTGTTCTTCCATGTTCTTCATCACACTCAAAGTGTTCTTCGTGTTCTTCATAAATTATTCAGATTCTTTCTCTATTTTCACCCGTTTTTCAATCTTTTCAGCAACCGATTTTTACCAAAATTCATAATAAATTCCCAGCCACTAAAACCCCATCTTTTCCACATGATTTCAACACAAATTGAAACCCAATTTAAGATTTAGGTTTTCGTTTTCCAGCAGCCACAAGAACATAAACTCATAGCTTGAATTTCATCAAATTTCATCAAAATTTCACCAAAATTTCAAGCATAACCAAACCATATCATAATTACATACCTCAAACACAATAAATCAAGATTAAATTCGTCAAACCCTACCTGGTTTTGATGCTCCAAATTCAATTATACTTTCAGATGGTCCTTAAGCACTTTTTCCTCCTAAATCACATCATGAACAACTTTAAATCCACAAACCCTCAACTGACCAAATATCTCTCAGCACGTTAGGAAGGGATATCTCACCTTAGAATTACTGGAAATTAATGTTTCTTGGACCTCAAGTCAAGTTAAGCATGATTCCTAAGGAAGAACATCAAGAAAACACATGTTTAAGCATGTTTCCTTGAAAACCAAATTCAAATGGGAAAGGGACAGCCATCTAACCTTATTTCTAGCCTTGATATGTTACATGTTTATGTAGAGGAAGAAGAGAGGATCATTTTGGTGAAATCAGAGTTTTGATTTGAGTTTTAGTTCAAAAGAATTCAAGCTTTGAAGATTAAGTGTTCATGAAAGTCTCTCTCTTTTCTCTCTTGTTATTTTCGGCCAAAATTAAGAAATGAGAAAGCCTTGGAGGTCTTGGGGATGTAAGGTGAGTTGTGATTGGTTGGCTTGGAGGTGGATTAAAATAATATTAAAATATCTCAGGGGTATAACTACTAAAACTAGATGTATCGGAACACTTGTAAAAACATCTCTAAAAGTTCTTTTCTGAGCTACTAGCATAAATCACACTAGTAACATATTTAATATGAGAATAGAACATGTATGATGAGACCTTATCATTGCTAAAGTCATCAAAGAGTGCTGGTGCAAAGCTGCACCAGTAAACTTTGAACCCGGTTAAACCGATTTCCTGTTTTTAACTAAAATAGACCAGCTAACTTTATAATATCATTCAAGCATCTTCTAATACTAATATAATGATAGTATTATAATATTATCTCTCTTCTCTCACGAATCGTATCCGGTTTATCAAACAGAGACTATTTACGAAAACTAGAACCAAAACACCTAAAGGATACGGTTCAAAAACTAGGTTCTTCGTGATTGCGTTATCGAGCTTTGATGAGCGGATAATTTATACGCTTTTTGGCATTGTTTTTATATAGTTTTTAGTATGATTTAGTTAGTTTTTAGTATCTTTTTATTAGTTTTTAAGAAAAAATCACATTTCTGGACTTTACTATGAGTTTTTGTGTTTTTCTGTGATTTCAGGTATTTTCTGGCTGAAATTGAGGGACTTGAGCAAAAATCTGATTCAGAGGCTGACAAAGGACTGCAGATGATGTTGGATTCTGACATCCCTGCACTCAAAGTAGATTTTCTGGAGCTACAGAACTCCAAATGGTGCGCTCTCAATTGCGTTGGAAAGTAGAAATCCAGGGCTTTCCACAAATATATAATAGCCTATACTTTGCACGAGTTTTGACGATTTATAATGGCGTCAAAACGCCAACTCTTTGCCCTTTTCTGGCGTGAAAACGCCAGAACTGGCATAAAAGTTGGATTTAAACGCCCAAACTGGCATAAAAGCTGGCGTTTAACTCCAAGAGAAGCCTCTACACGTGTGAAGCTCAATGCTCAGCCCAAGCACACACCAAGTGGGCCCAAAAGTGGATTTCTGCATCATTTACCTATTTCTGTAAATCCTAGTAGCTAGTTTCATTATAAGTAGGACCTTTTACTATTGTATTTTTATCTTCGGATCATAGAGACATTCTGGATATCATATTTTCATAGTTGGTGAGGCTGGCCATTCGGCCATGCCTGGACCTCCAGACCACTTATGTATTTTCAACGGTGGAGTTTCTACACACCACAGATTAAGGTGTGGAGCTCTGCTATTCCTCAAGTATTAATGTAATTACTACTATTTTCTATTCAATTCAGCTTATTCTTATTCTAAGATACTCACTCGCACTTCAACCTGATGAATGTGATGATCCGTGACACTCATCATCATTCTCACCTATGAACGCGTTCCTGACAACCACTTCCGTTCTACCTTAGATTGAGTGTGTATCTCTTGGATTCCTGGTCCATGCATTTGATTGCCTCTCTTGACACCAGAGCATTCAATTCCTTGAGATCAGAGTCTTCGTGGTATAAGCTAGAATCCATTGGCAGCATTCTTGAGATCCGAAAAGTCTAAACCTTGTCTATGGTATTCTGAGTATGATCTGGGATGGGATGACTGTGACAAGCTTCAAACTCGCGACTATAGGGCGTGGTGACAGACGCAAAAGGATAGAAAATCCTACTCCTACATGATCGAGAACCAACAACTGATTAGCCATGGGGGAAACCGTAGAGGAGTTTTTTCACTAAGAGGATGGGACATAGCCATTGATGCTGGTGAAACCCAACATATAGCTTGCCATGGAAGAGAGTAAGAAGGATTGGATGAAGGCAGTAGGAATGCAGAGATTCAACAGGAACAAAGCATCTCCATATGCTTATCTGAAATTCCTACCAATGAATTACATAAGTATCTCTATCTTTATTTTATGTTTATTTATCTTTCAATTATCAAAACTCCATAACCATTTGAATCCGCCTGACTGAGATCTACAAGATGACCATAGCTTGCTTCAAGCCGACAATCTCCGTGGGATCGACCCTTACTCACGTAAGGCTTATTACTTAGACGACCCAGTGCACTTGCTGGTTAGTTGTGCGAAGTTGTGACAAAGTGTGATTCACGTTTGAGAGCACCAAGTCTTTGGGGCCATTGTTGATGATCACAATTTCGTGCACCAAATTTTTAGCGCCGTTGTCGGGGATTGTTCGAGTTTGGACAACTGACGGTTCATCTTGTTGCTCAGATTAGGTAATTTTTATTTTCTTTTCAAAAAAAAAGTTTTCAAAAATATTTCAACATTTTTTCTTCTTTTTCATTCTTTTCAAAATAATTTTCGAAAAATCCAAAAAAAATTCACAAAATCATAAAAACTCAAAAATATTTCATGGTTCTTGTTTGAATCTAGGGCTAAATTTTAAGTTTGGTGTCAATTGCATGATTTTAATTGTCTTGCAATTTTTGAAACACAGGCATTGTGTTCTTGATGATCTTCAAGTCGTTCTTGATGAATTGCCTTGTTTGATCTTCATGATTTATTGATTTGCACTGTATGATGTTTTACATATGCATTCTTGCATTCATATGGCCCAAACATGAGAAAGTTCTAAGTTTGGTGTCCTCCATGTTTTCTTTCATTAAGAAAACTGAGTTCTTGATGTTCATCTTGATCTTCAAGATTGTTCTTGGTGTTCATCTTGACGTTCATAATGTTCTTGCATATATCTTGTGTTTTGATCCAAGAATTATATGTTTTGACTCATTGTGTTGTTTTTAAAAATTGAAAACATATCTTCTTGAATAAAGGATTTAGCAAAATTAAGATCCAAGAACATAAAACAGAGCAATTACAAAGAAAAAAATAGGGCATTCAAAATGCCCAGTGAAGAAGGAAAACTTGCGTTTAAACGCCAGCCAGGGTACCTAGCTGGGCGTTTAAACACCCAAACCATGCAGCAATTGGGCATTCAACACCCAAAACATGTAGCTCCTGGGCGTTTAACGCCAGGATGACACAAGGAGAGGAATTTTGCTTTCAAATCAAATCTTTTTCAAATCTTCATATTTTCTTTCAAAATCAAATCTTTTTCAAATCAAATATTTTCAATCATATCTTTTTCAAAATCATATCTTTTCAATCATATATTTTTCAAAAAAAATCAAATCTTTTTCAAAGTTTTCAAAAATCTTGATTCAAAAGTTTCAAGTTTGTTACTTTCTTGATATGAAAAGGTTCAAAATTCGAAATTTAGAATCATATCTTTTAGTTTCTTGTTAATCAAGTTATTAATTTTAAAAATCAAATCTTTTTAAATTTTTATCTTTCCAATCATATCTTCAAAATCATATCTTCTTCAAATCATATCTTTTTAAAATTCTAATTTTAAAAATCTTTTTCTAACTTCTTATCTTTTTCAAATTTATTTCTTATCTTTTTCAAAACCACTTAACTACCTTTTTCACTTTTAATTGTCGAAAAACATTAACCTTTTTTCAAAATTCTTTTTTATTTAACTAATTGTTTTGAATTTTAATTAAAATTTTCGAAAATTCTTCCCCCCTCTCTTATCTTTTTCTATTTAAACACTAACATTCCTCCTCCATTGTCAATTCGAACTCCATCTCTCTTTGTGTGTTCGAATTCTTCCTTACCTACCTCATCCTTCCATTCTTGTTTTCCTCTGGCACCTCAAGGAATCTCTATACTGTGACATAGAGGATTCCATATTTTCTTTGTTTTCTTCTCTTTCATATGAGCAGGAACAAAGATAAAGGCATACTTGTTGAAGCTGATCCTGAACCTGAAAGGACTCTGAAGAGGAAGCTAAGAGCAGCTAAAGCACAAAACTCTGAAGAGGACCTCACTAAAATTTTCAAAAAGGAAGCAGCAAAAGAAATAATTATGGCAGAACCAAACAACAATGCAAGGAAGATGCTTGGTGATTTTACTACACCAACTTCCAACTTCTATGGAAGAAGCATCTCAATCCCTGCCATAGGAGCAAACAATTTTGAGCTAAAGTCTCAATTAGTTTCTCTACTACAACAGAACTGCAAGTTTCATAGACTTCCATCAGAAGACCCTTATCAGTTTTTAACTGAGTTATTGCAGATCTGTGATATTATTAAGACCAATAGAGTTGATCTTGAAGTCTATAAGCTTATGCTTTTCCCTTTTGCTGTAAGAGACAGAGCTAGAACATGGTTGGACTCACAACCTAGAGATAGCATGGACTCTTGGGATAAGCTGGTCACGACTTTCTTAGCCAAGTTCTTTCCTCCTCAAAAGCTGAGCAAGCTTAGAGTGGATGTTCAGACCTTCAGACAAAAAGATGGTGAGTCCCTCTATGAAGCTTGGGAAAGATACAAGCAACATACCAAAAAGTGTCCCTCTGACATGCTTTCAGAATGGACCACATAAGATATATTCTATGATGGTCTGTCTGAATTTTCCAAGATGTCACGGGACCATTCTGTAGGAGGATTCATTCATCTAAAGAAAATGCCTGCAGAAGCTCAGTAACATATTGAAATGGTTGCAAATAACCAGTTCATGTATACCTCTGAGAGGAATCCTGTGAGTAATATGACGCCTCAAAAGAGAGAAGTTCTTGAAATTGATGCTCTGAATGCCATACTGGCTCAGAACAAAATATTGACCCAACAAGTCAATTTGATCTCTCAGAGTCTGAATGGATTGCAAAACGCATCCAATAGTACTAAAGAAGCATCTTCTGAAGAAGAAGCTTATGATCTTAAGAACACTGCAATGGCGGAGGTGAATTACATGGGTGAAGCCTTTGGTAACACCTATAATCCTTCATGGAAAAATCATCCAAATTTTTCATGGAAGGATCAACAGAAGCAAGGCTTCAATAGTAACAATGGTGGAAGAAACTGGTTTAGTAATAGCAAACCTTTCCCATTATCGTCTTAGCCACAGACAGAGCATTCTGAGCAGAATCCTTCTAGCTTAGCAAATATAGTCTCTAATCTATCTAAGGCCACTCTTAGTTTCATGACTGAAACAAGATCCTCCATTAGAAATTTGGAGGCACAAGTGGGCCAGCTGAGTAAAAAGGTTACTAAAACTCCTCCTAGCACTCTCCCAAGAAATACATAAGAGAATCCCAAAGGAAAGTGCAAGGCCATTGATATAATCAACATGGCCGAAACCTTAGAGGAGGAGGAAGATGTGAATCCCAATGAGGAAAACTTCAGGGGACATCCAATGGTCAATACGGAATACCCTAATGAGGAACCAAAGAAATCTGAGGCTCATACAGAGACCATAGAGATTCTCTTGGATCTCCTTTTACCATTCATGAGCTTCGATGACTATTCATCTTTTGAAGAGGATGAAGACATTGTTGAAGGGCAAGTTGCCCAATATTTAGGAGCAATCATGAAGCTGAATGCCAAGCTATTTAGTAATGAGACTTGGGAGGAAGAGCCTCCCTTGCTCACCAAAGAACTGAATATATTGGTTCAGCAAAATTTACCTCAAAAGAAACAGGATCCTGGTAAATTCTTAATTCCCTGTACCATAGGCACCATGACCTTTGAGAAGGCTCTGTGTGACCTGGGGTCAGGCATAAACTTAATGCCACTCTCTGTAATTGAGAAACTGGGAATCTTTGAGGCACAGGCTACCAAATTCTCATTAGAGATGGCAGATAAATCTATGAAAAAGGCTTATAGACTAGTAGAGGACGTGCTAGTGAAGGTTGAAGGTCTTTACTTCCCTGCTGATTTCGTAATCCTAGACACTAGGAGGGATGAGGATGAATCCATCATCCTTGGAAGACCTTTTCTAGCCATAGTAAGAGCTGTGATTGATGTTGACAGAAGAGAGTTGATCCTTCATGTGAATGAAGAATGCCTTGTAGTAAAGACTCAAGGTTTTCCATCTGTAACCATAGAGAGTAAGCAGGAAGAGCTTCTCCCAATACAAAGTCAAATAGAGCCCTCACATTCAAACTCTAAGTTTGGAATTGGGAGGCCATAGCCAAACTCTAAGTTTGGTGTTGAGAGATCTTAACCATACTCTGATCATCTGTGAGGCTCCATGAGAGCTCACTGTCCAGCTATTAACATTAAAAAAGCACTTATTGGGAGGCAACCCAATCTTATTTTAATTTTATCTATATTATTTTGTTTTTTTTAGGTTGATGATCATGTGAAGTCACAAAGACAATTACGAAAATAAAGAAAAAAATCAAAAATAGCATTGAAAACAGCACACCCTGGAGGAAGGACTTACTGGCGTTTAAACGCCAGCAAGGGTAGCAAAATGGGCATTTAAACGCCCAATCTGGCACCTTTATGGGCGTTTAAATGCTAGAATAGTGCACCAGACTGGCGTTTAAACGCCAGAACAGGGCAACAAACTGGCGTCTAGACGCCAGAATAGGAAGGAAAGCTGGCGTTTAAACGCTAGAATGGGGCAGCAGACTGGAATTTAAACGCCAAGATTGCACTCTAAGGAGTTTTGAACACCTTATTGGAACAGGGATGAGAATTCCTTGACCCCTCAGGATCTGTGGACCCCACAGGATCCCCACCAACCTCAACTCACTCTCTCTCCTCTTCACACCTTTCTACAACACTCTTCCCTAAAAACACCCACCCACCTTCAAAATTCAAAACCATTTCCCTCCCAAACCCACCCAAACCTTTCGGCCACTACCCCTCCCCCTTTTCCCTATAAATACCCTCCTTCACTCCTTCTACCCTTGGACGAACCCTATACACCCTCCATCTCCTCCATTTTCTTCTTCTTATACATTTTTCTTTCTTCTTTTTCTCAGGGACGAGCAAATATTTTAAGTTTGGTGTGGTAAAAGCATTACTTTCTGTTTTTCCATAACTATTTATGGCATCTAAGGCCAGAGAAACCTCTAGAAAGAGGAAAGGGAAGGAAACTACTTCCACTTTCGAGTCATGGGAGATGGAGAGATCTATCTCAAGGGTCCATAGCTAGTAATAGAGCATTTGACTGCACAACAAGAAAGCCCATTCGTGGCACTCAACAAGAGCATGAGGAAGTCCCTCATCAAGAAATCCTTGAGATGCCTCAAGGGATGCAATTTCCTTCACACAATTATTGGGAGCAACTCAACACTTCTTTGGAAAGCTTGAGTTACAACATGGACCAATTAAGGGTGGAACACCAAGAACACTCCATCATTCTCCATGAGATAATAGAAGATCAAAGAGTTATGAGGAAGGAGCAACAAAGGCAAGGAAGAGACATAGAGGAGCTCAAGAGCACCATTGGTTTTTCAAGAGGAGGAAAATGCCACCCTCACTAAGGTGGACTCATTCCTTAATCTCCTTGTCTATTTATTTTTCTGTTTTCGACTTTATGCTGTATGTTCTATCTATGTTTGTGTCTTCACTACATGATCATTAGTGTCTAGTGTCTATGCCTTAAAGCTATGAATAAATTCCATGAATCCTTCACCTCTCTTAAATGAAAAATGTGCTTAATTACAAAAGAACAAGAAGTACTTGGATTCCAAATTTTATCTTGAAACTAGTTTAATTATTTTGATGTGGTGGCAATACTTTTTTTTCTCTGAATGAATGCTTAAACAGTGCATATTTTTTATCTTGTTGTTTATGAATGTTAAAGTTGTTAGCTCTTGAAAGAATGATGAACAAAGAGAAATGTTATTGATAATCTAAAAAATCATGAAATTGATTCTTGAAGCAAGAAAAAGCAGTGAAAAAAATGGCAAAAAAAAAAGAGAAAAGAAAAAGAAAAAGCAAGCAGAAAAAACCAATAGCCCTTAAAACCAAAAGGCAAGGGTAAAGAGGATCCAAGGCTTTGAGCATTAACGGATAGGAGGGCCTAAGGAAATAAAATCCAGGCCTAAGGGTAAAGAGTGTGCTTAAGAAATCTGGACACCTCTAACTGGGGACTTTTGCAAAGCTGAGTCACAACCTGAAAAGGTTCACCCAGTTATGTGTCTGTGGCATTTATGTATCCGGTAGTAATACTGGAAAATAAAGTGCTTAGGGCCACGGCCAAGACTCATAAAGTAGCTGTATATGTTCAAGAATCAATGTACTGAACTAGGAGAATCAATAACTCTATCTAAAATTCTGAGTTTCTATAGATGCCAATCATTCTGAATTTCAAAGGAGAAAGTGAGATGCCAAAACTGTTCAGAAGCAAAAAGCTACAAGCCCCGCTCATCTAATTAGGACTAAGTTTCATATGATACTGTGGGATTCATTGTATTTTCTCTTCTTTTTATCCTATTTTGTTTTCAGTTGCTTGGGGACAAGCAACAATCTAAGTTTGGTGTTGTGATGAGCGGATAATTTATACGCTTTTTGGCATTGTTTTTATATAGATTTTAGTATAATTTAGTTAGTTTTTAGTATATTTTTATTAGTTTTTAAGAAAAATTCACATTTCTGGACTTTACTATAAATTTGTGTGTTTTTCTGTGATTTTAGGTATTTTCTGGCTGAAATTGAGGGACTTGAGCAAAAATCTGATTCAGAGGCTGACAAAGGACTGCAGATGCTGTTGGATTCTGACCTCCCTGCACTCGAAGTAGATTTTCTGGAGCTACAGAACTCTAAATGGCGCGCTCTCAATCATGTTAGAAAGTCGACATCCAGGGCTTTCCATCAATATATAATAGTTCATACTTTGCGCGAGTTTTGACGATATATAATGGCGTCAAAACACCAGCTCTCTGCCCTTTTCTGGCGTCAAAACGCCAGAACTGGCATAAAAGTTAGAGTTAAACGCCCAAACTGGCATAAAAGCTGGCGTTTAACTCCAAGAGAAGCCTCTACATGTATGAAGCTCAATACTCAGCCCAAGCACACACCAAGTGGGTCCAGAAGTGGATTTCTGCATCATTTACCTATTTCTGTAAACCTTAGTAGCTAGTTTCATTATAAATAGGACCTTTTACTGTTGTATTTTAATCTTCAGATCATAGAGACATTCTGGATATCATATTTCCATACTTGGGGAGGCTGGCCATTCGGTCATGCCTGGACCTCCAGACCACTTATGTATTTTCAATGATGGAGTTTCTACACACCATAGATTAACGTGTGGAGCTCTGCTGTTGGTGCACGAAATTGTGATCATCAACAATGGCGCCAAAGACTTGGAGCTCTCAAACGTGAATCACACTTTGTCCCAATTTCGCACAACTAACCATTAAGTGCACTGGGTCTTCCAAGTAATAAACCTTACGTGAGTAAGGGTCGATCCCACGGAGATTGTTGGTATGAAGCAAGCTATGGTCATCTTGTAAATCTCAGTCAGGCAGATTCAAATGGTTATAATGGTTTTCGAATATAAAGATAAATAAAGCATAAAATAAAGATAGAGATACTTATGTAATTCATTCGTGGTAATTTCAGATAATTGTATGGAAATGCTTTATCCCTCTTGAATCTCTGCTTTCCTACTGCTTTCATCCAATCATTCTTACTCCTTTCCATGGCAAGCTGTATGTTCGAGTTTCACTAGCGTCTATGGCTACCTCCCGTCCTCTCAGTGAAAATGATCCGAATGCGCTGTCACCGCACGGCTAATCATCTGTCGGTTCTCGATCATATCGGAATAGAATCCAGTGATTCTTTTGTGTCTGTCACTACACCCAACACTCGCAAGTTTGAAGCTCATCACAGTCATCCCATCTCAGATCCTACTCAGAATACCACAGACAAGGTTTAGACTTTCCGGATCTTAGGAATGGCCGCCAATAATTCTAGCTTATACCACGAAGACTCTAATCTTTCGGAATGGAAGCTAAGAGATACGCGCTCGATCTAAGGTAGAACGGAAGTGGTTGTCAGGCACGCGTTCATAGGTGAGAATGATGATGAGTGTCATGGATCATCACATTCTTCATGTTGAAGTGCAGTGAATATCTTAGAATAAGCATAAGTTGAATTGAATAGAAGAACAATAGTAATTGCTTTAATACTCGAGGAGCAGTAGAGCTCCACATCTTAATCTATGGTGGGTAGAAACTCCACCGTTGAAAATCCATGAGTGATGAAGGTCCAGCCATGCCCGTGAGGCCAGCCCCCAATGTCTAAGGACTAACAATAATCAAAGATGTTCCAAAGATAGATACCAAGATGTCTAATACAATAGTAAAAAGTTCTATTTATATTGAACTAGTTAATAGGGTTTACAGAAATAAGTCTTAGTGCAGAAATCCACTTCGGGGGCCCACTTTGGTGTGTGCTTGGGCTGAGCTTGAGCTTTACACGTGCAGAGGCTTCTCTTGGGGTTAAACGCCAAGTTGTAACATGTTTTTGGCATTTAACTCTGGTTTGTGACGTGTTTCTGGCGTTTTACTCCAGAATGCAGCATGGAACTGGCGTTGAACGCCAGTTTGCGTCATCTAAACTCGAATAAAATATGAACTATTATATATTGCTGGAAAGCCCAAGATTTCTAATTTCCAACGCTGTTGAGAGCACACCATTTGAAATTTTATAGCTCTAGAAAATCTATTTCGAGTGCAGGGAGGTCAGAATCCAACAACATCAGCAGTCCTTTTTCAACCTGAGTCAGATTTTTGCTCAGGTCCCTCAATTTTAGCCAGAAAATACTTGAAATCACAGAAAAACACACAAACTCATAGTAAAGTCCAGAAATGTGAAAATTTTGCATAAAAACTAATAAAAATATCCTTAAAAGTAGCTAGATTCTACTAACAACTACCTAAAAACAATGCCAAAAAGCGTATAAATTATCCGCTCATCAGCTGTTCCTCAAGTATTAATGCAATTACTACTATTTTCTATTCAATTCAGCTTATTCTTATTCAAAGATACTCACTCACACTTCAACCTGATGAATGTGATGATCCGTGACACTCATCATCATTCTCACCTATGAATGCTGCCTGACAACCACTTCCGTTCTACCTTAGATTGGGCGTGTATCTCTTGGATTCCTGGTCCATGCATTTGATTGCCTCTCCTGGCAACAGAGCTTTCAATTCCTTGAGATCAGAGTCTTCATGGTATAAGCTAGAATCCATTGGCAGCATTCTTGAGATCCAGAAAGTCTAGACCTTGTTTGTGGTATTCCGAGTAGGATCTGGGATGGGATGACTGTGATGAACTTCAAACTCACGACTGTAAGGCGTGGTAACAGACGCAAAAGGATAGTAAATCCTATTCCTACATGATCGAGAACCAACAGCTGATTAGCGATGCAGTAAACCGTAGAGGACCTTTTTCATTGAGAGGACGGGAGGTAGCCATTGACACTGGTGAAACCCAACATACAACTTGCCATGGAAGGGAGTAAAAAGGATTGGAAGAAGGTGGTAGAAAAGCAGAGATTCAACAGGAACAAAGCATCTACATACGCTTATCTAAAATTCCCACCAATGAATTACATAAGTATCTCCATCTTTATTTTATGTTTATTTATCTTTCAATTATCAAAACTCCATAACCATTTGAATCCGCCTGACTGAGATTTACAAGATTACCATAGCTTGCTTCAAGCCGACAGTCTCCATGGGATCGACCCTTACTCACGTAAGGTTTATTACTTGGATAACCCAGTGCACTTGCTGGTTAGTTGTGCGATGTTGTGACAAAGTGTGATTCAAGTTTGAGAGCACCAAGTCTTTGGCGCCACTGTTGATGATCACAATTTCGTGCACCAAGCTTGCCTCATAAGAGGTTCTAGCTTAAGGATGACATAATGACACTGAGGATTGAGATGCTTGATGATACAGCAAAGGTGTTCACTTTACTGATCTTCTGGAGAAATCCGTGCCTTCAGAAAAGATCTCGCGTACTCAAAAATTGGGGTTGTTACAGCGCGCACATAACCAATGAAGTTCTGTAAGTTGTGCGCACGCACAGCCGTGTGTACACACACATGTTGGGAGGGGCATTCTGTTGAGGGTGTTTGCATGCCTGGTGCGAGCCAACAAAATTGTAAAATTTTGCACTTGTGCATACACACACCTCTATACGTACGCACACTTTTGGAAAATCTCCTTGGGCGTGCATACGCACACCCCTGTGCGTATGCACATGCCCTGTTTTTCAACTAAAACTTTGTTTTAACTATTTCACCTTCCCAACAAGCTTGTAAACTTCTATGACACCTATTTAAGACTCTTGGGCTTATTTTTGGGTATCAAAACATGGAAAAGGTCCTAGGAGATTTAATTTGGGAATACTTTGAAAATTTAGAGAATAGAGGCTTAGGTTTCTGGTGTGCTGAGGATGGGTTTGGTGGAGTGAGAATGGAGAAAGATATATGAATTGAGAACTGATGAACAAATGAGTTCGGAATGAAAATGTTGAATTGACAGTGGTTGAGATGAGTCGAGGACTCGGAATGGAATGATGGATCCATGATATACTGAAAAATGTTTTTGAAAACCACTGAATTACTGTTTTATACTAAGAATTATAAGACGCTATGCGCCTGGCAGGGACGGTGGTTAATCCCGCCTGTTAAGGTCGCACGGCGGCGTAAGAACGGTGGCTAATTCCACTTACGTTGAGATGTGAGGTCTGTAGCATAAGTATCCCACTCGAATCCCTTCAGATCAGTAGAGTGTGCAAGCACAAAATCTTGGATGGTGTTTCGAGCACCATATCTCGGGGGTTCCCAATTATGATTCCAGAGGGCGACATCTCCATGGAGATGTGTCGGGTT